>NW_020291707.1:0-180308 GCF_003184785.1 Aspergillus japonicus CBS 114.51
GTTCTCACCCCGGTTCAGAGTGCACCTTCAACTGGTTCACGTAGGGCGCGACGTAGGTGCATCCGACCTCGGCGGCGAGCGCGGCCTGGGTCCGCGTGAAGAGGGTCGTGGCCAGGGTGCGTACCCCGGAGGCTTCGAGGAGCGCGCAGGCGCGCAGGCCCTCCCAGGTGCTGGGGATTTTGAGGCAGAGGCGCGATTGCGGGAAGGTGGGGTGGAGGTGCTGCGTCAGGTGGATGATTCCTTTACTTGTGATTCAGTTTGGAGGTGGAGGTGCTGCGTCAGGTGGATGATTCCTTTACTTGTGATTCAGTTTGGAGGTGGAGGTTGGCCTGGAAGGGGGGGGATTGGGTGTGGTTTCTTGGGGGAGGGGAGGTGTATACGTACGCCATGCGTTTGTGAAGGTCTTGGTGGTGGAGTAGGCGTAGTATGGGTTGGTTTGGATGTGGATGGAGCCTGTGATGTGCGGGGCGATCTTGAGGGCGAGTTTGATTGTCTACTCCAGAGGAGAGAGAGGAGTGGTTTTGGTCAGTTGTGATTATTTGAGCTGTTGTCGTGGATGTGTTTTGAAAGGGCTGGTTAGTTACATACTGCGATCTCGACGGCCAATTCCTCGACGCTGGGACCGGGGAATTTGGGCGATAGCTCAATTGCTTCCTTGACGGAGGCGGTGATCAGGTTTTTGTGCTCTGGCTTGGAGAGCTCTCCGAATGCGATTGCCTACCATTGTGAGTATTGGTTGGTCTCAGTAAGTAGGAGTTAGGGTTTGGGTATCATCTGCAGCGGACGAGTATACTGTACAGTACCTGATTGGAAGTGCAATCCTGGAAGGGGCCGAAGGTTTTGGCAACTGATCATGATTAGATGACAGTTTGGTTAGCTCCTCATTCGAAGCGATCTTCCAAAATGCTGCACAGACCTTGCTCATCCATTGTATCGCAGTCGACAATCGTCCTTTGGCGGAGAACATCCAGTGCTGTCTGCGGGGTGGTCATTGTGATAAGGATAAGATAAGGAGGGCCAGGTGAGCTGATAATGGCAGCAGTTGATCGAGCGGTGGGGTAGGATCATGATGGAGAAGGAGAAGAAGAAGAAGAGAATGTGCTTATAAGAAGAAGGCAAGCAAAATGGCCTGATCACCGCGTGGGTGCAGAACAGTACAGGCATTGTCAAACAAAGAAAGCTCGTCGAGCTGACATAAGCGCTGCCAACTCTATATAACATAACATGGCTGTTCGCTTCTTCGTCAAACACGTTGCCTCCAAGTTGCAAGCACGAGAAGCACGTATCTGATCAGCCGTTCAAACTACATTCTAGCTGACACCATCGAGTATTCGAAAGTTCCGTAATAAGGAAGAAGTTCACCGAAAGGACTTTGTCGCCATCACCAGGGCTCTTACTACTCAGCCAGCGTCGTTACCCCCCGATCCATCATACCGCCGTGTGCGAGCTGAGCTTCTTGCTGCTGTCAAAGACGGACCACATTCACCACCACAATGCCAGTTCGTGTCATTTGCGCCGGCTGCGCAAAACGACCTTCTCAACATGATTGGGACAGTAGCTGGCTCGGAGGGTACACCTTATGAGGGGGGCTTGTTCCTGATTTCTCTTTCTATCCTCTTGTCGTATCCGAGCCAGCCACCCGACTGTCGATTTGCGACCAAGATCTGGCATCCTAATGTCGGCCACGATGGCCAGATCTGCTTGAACATCCTGGATGAGAACTGGAGCAAAGCGCTTTCTATCACAACGATTCTCATCTCGTTTGTCGCATTGCTCGGGAGCCCTGGCCAATTTATGGAAGAGGAGGGAGGGACATCAAGCCCACTGCGACCAGAGGCGGCAGAAATGTGGTTGCCAAACTCGGCAGAGTTTGAGAAAACTGCGCAGGAGTGGACTCGCCGATATGCCATGTCTGTCCAGGCCGAGGATTGATTGGTATTGTTGAGAGACAGAAAGCTCGCAAGAGAGATTCAAAATCGAACTACAACCACCTTGTCAACATACTCATACATAGTAGTATCTCCTGAATTCATAGCTGGATCGCTGATTGTGGTAAGGTTCTCATATCCTACACTGTGTACGGAAAGAGAGATTAGCTAGGTACAGAGCAGAAGATAATAGTATATCTGATAACAAAGTAGTTCTTATTATTCTAAGATATAGTAAAGACTGAAGTATTTAAACTATAAATTATAGATCAGAGGATCGTATCTTTGGAACTAGTAAGTACTATTTATAACAACACCAACGATCCTGCTCATAACAAAGATAATCTTTGCTTCCTGTGTGTAAGGCGGCTCTTTGCATTGATAGTAGACCCGCCAGTAGGGCGATTTATACGTTCTGTGCCAATCTGGAAAACAGGAGGTTGTCTTGTCAAATATGGCTATCAATTTGCAGAAGGTCAAATTTCAGCACTTTAGCTAACAAGACTGGTAAATCACTAGCATTTCAATGAATAGAGCGTCACAGTACAGCCTCTCACGTTATCTCGCCCAAATCCGCGGCGACTGCTTGTCAACTCGGTACAAGAAGCTCGCACTTGGTCTTGTTTCGCATTCGCTGTCGGGGTAGATCGACAATTGCCAGCCGCTCGCCCACGCTAGGAAGTAGCAGAAGCATGATTGTTGACGCCGCCGTCAGATTGGTTGGGCTCATCCTCCTCCTGGGAGGAATGTCGTGGCCAAGCTTGAAAAGCATCATGGCTATACTTGATTGTCGTGCCTCGCTCGCGGACGTACTGATTTAAAGCGCTCTTGAGAAGATCCGGCTCGATGTCCCGCCGAATTTCGTAGAATATGTCTCGGCCAAATTTGCGATCGAATAAGAGATACCGAATAGGGAACGGGGCACCTGCTGCGCGATCTTTCTTGAACTCGCTCAAGATGATATCGATGTTGGTGCGATTCAGGTTTCTGGACGTCATTGTGTATACGTGGGTGGATGATGCCCTTTGAAGAAGTGAGGAAGTATCTGGCTTGTAGTTAAGCCGGAAATTAGATACCTAGTTGAAATTAATGAGCTGCTTTTCTAAAGGCGAGAAAATGCTGCCTTATCTACTTTCCTTGTAGTCTAGTGGTTTAGGTCATTTTAGGCAGTCGGCTGTCCTTCGCGGCTGACTACCATGCAACCTGTTTAAGCAATGAGACCAGATTCAACTGCAGGCATAAGCCTCTCGACCTTTCTGGCGCCCACCGTAGCGTCTTGCTGCCGCTGCTTAGTGCTACTCATAAAACTAATGTTTCTAGCTCAGTACTTTTGTGGCCGTCTATGTGATGCAGTTTTTGTATCGAATTCCCGCCGATTCATATTATTACTCCTGGGCTAGATACTCCCGACAATTCTATCGCTTTCGAAGGCAAATCCAGCAGGTGAATCGATCACTAGCGAATTGAGCTTGAATATGCTGGATCGAATCTGCGGTGGGGTTGGATCCCGTTATCAATCGGATGCCGCTGTCTCAGCCCTAACAATGCCGATATCTGACTGAAGACAGTGTCCGGGTTAAGGGTTGCGCGTACAACCCTCAGCATTCGATTGACAGTTGGTTAACTGCTCAATTTAACTGGCTGTTCCCTCAGAAGGCTCAGATTATTGGGCTATTCGAGAAGCCGATTGTCGTTGTTCTCGAGTGGCTAATCGTGTGCATCCATAACTTGTCAGTAGTAGACCACCAGCGGGCATCAAGCCCGCAGGACAATGACCATTATTCCCAATGACCAAAGCTCCAGCATCAACACTCCGGGATCAGAGCTCCAGAACTTCGAGCAGGAGACGATGTAAGCTGTCAATCTTGAATGCCGTTTGACAAGCATCGGATTGTACACATTGACTACAATGGCAACCAAGTACCTTTCCACTACAGACTACAGCATGTAACCCTGATATGAAACCCTTTCATCTCATTGACGAGAGACAAATGGGCGATTAACGACGGGACAAGTCCTTCTCAGGTATCTCATTGACCTCTGCGGAAGCGACAGAATGCCGAACCAGTGAGGCCCTGCAAACCACGTCGACATCATCCCAGATGGTAGACAACGTGTGCGGAGACCCTTGGGAGAAGGAAAGGAAAAGAAAGAGAAAAGAATTGTCAAGCACGCACACAAATGAAGAAAAGAGCTCGGCACAAGCGCGGGCGGTGAGGGAATGGAAGATGAATCTTCCGAATGGTAATGCAGCGTTGCTCATTGGCCCAGAATCCCCCTCCGGGGACTGGTCCCGTGACCTGGAGTCGAACCCGAGGTTGTCCGTCCCGTGATTCCGAACCGCTACGAGAGTCGGGAGTTCGAGGCTACTTTCTTTCCTGGTCGACCACGAACGACGACGACATTCCCTTTTCTGTCCACTGTCCAATCTCCAGTCGCTGCACCGCCTGTCAGGTCCTTTCACACGCGTCACAATGCTTTCTCAGAAGGTTACCCAGCAGTCACTGCGACGGCGTACGTTCTTACTCCTCGATCCTACAGCCATGGGGCTCCGCTAACCGATTCGTTTGCAGTCGCCGTCCAGCAGCCCTACGCCCTGCGCTGGTCCTTGATGAACTCCGCCTCGCCTGCCGCCGTTGCTCTGGGAAGAAATGTTCAGATGAGGTGAGTTGTCGCGCCGAAGGATGGACGGACTATTGCGACAGGCTTCTCCATTGGGTGGATTTCGCGATCTCGAATTCGACCGCAACCGCGTGAGGCGGAAGGCCATGATAGATCCGACACATGTGGGGATATAGCACACAGGGTCGCTAACCTATCTCGTCGGATTAGACAAGCTACCACCAGCACGACCACCTCCGACCCCAACAAGCTCCTTGCTGAGCAGCGTCTGCGCCGCCCCGTCGCTCCCCACCTTTCCATCTACAAGCCCCAGATCACCTGGATCGGCAGTAGTTTGCACCGTATCACCGGTGTCGCGCTGTCCGGCAGCCTCTACCTCTATGCGACTGCCTACCTCGCTTCCCCAATGCTCGGCTGGGACCTCGGCTCTGCCTCCGCCGTTGCCGCCTTCGGTGCCCTCCCTGTCCTCGCCAAGGTCCTCCTCAAGGCTACCATGGCCATGCCTTTCACCTACCACTGCATGAACGGTGTCCGTCACTTGATTTGGGATACCGGTCGCGGTCTCACCAACCCCCAGGTCATCAAGACTGGCTGGACTGTGGTTGGCCTGAGTACGATTAGCGCTCTGATTCTTGCTTTGCTGTGATTTCGCTTGTGCCATACCTTTTGATTCCTGCTCTGTCTAAAATGTTCTTCTTGCAATATATATTCCATAGCCAGTCAATGGATGACTGATTGCTTTTTTTTTCTTTTGGAAAAACCCAGTGTCCTACTTCTTCGTCGTGAACACATGACTTACACACCCGCAGAAGGAAGCGGCTGTGTACCATTTCGTAGGGCAATTCTCGGACATTGAGCCCCTGTCATGGATTTGGCATTTGGGGAATTGATTCATGCAGCATACGAAGACAGCACCTGCAAACAGCGCCACATACTGCTCATGTCACTAACATTGTAGCCAGACTGATCTCATTCTCTAGAACAATTGCAACGATAACTCCAGAAACCCCATCTTCGGTCCAGTCTATGACGATTTTCCCCAACGGTTGCCCCCAATGGTGCTCCCCATTTCAAATTCACAATCTCTGATTAACTAAACCTTCATGCCGATGATTTTCTTTTCCCGCCCTTGATGCTTGGTCGGCCGCAATCCTAGCCGCAAAAGTCTGTTACATAGTTAGAGCCGATCCTTCTATGTCTTTGGCTCTCAAGGTGCGCATCTGCATGTCTTTCGCGGGATATGCACGCTCGAGCGGGAAGAATGGCCTTACCTATACAGGGATTCCTTGTTGATTCAACGACGATCGGTCGTTATGGTCTGTGAGTTCATGCCGGACTCGGCGGAGGGTTGGGAGGGAAAGGTTGAGGTGAAGGCGGATCATGGACCGAACAGTTACTCAGAGGAATCCCCTCACTGTTGATCTCAACTGGAAGAAGGTCCAAGCCTGACCAAACTTCGGAACGGAAGTTGTACATTGTCCAGAGTGACATGCTGACCTGAAGAATCGAGCCGGATGGGCAGACTGCGGAATAGCTCGGGGTATTTTCGTAGTCCGGAGATGGAGGATGAATTGAGGTTGCTTGACACCACTGACAAACAGAGGGGAGGTCAATTGACTGGACGAGCTGATTGAGGTATAAGACAAAGGCAATGTCAACGCATGCACATACACACAAGAGTGTTTGATGAGCAGTCACTGCAGAGCGAGCTACAACCTTCCTTTATATACTGCCAATTCTGAAGTCCAGAGACCGGGTCGAAATGGGCGCTGGGCCGGGTCGTACACCGCTATACTGTTCGACTTCCGTCTCCACGGCAAGAGGCCGCGTGGGGGGATATGACATTTCCAATGGCCTTAACGCTGATCACTTCGTCAACGTTGATAGATCTCGATGCGTCTCCCGCCTTGTCTGCAAGGGACCGACGGGATTGGGTCTCGTCTAAAGATGTCGGACAGTGTGCTTGCAGCCGGCATGTCTCGGTTCATGACTACAAGACAATACTTCAGATACACTGGAGAACGGAGAACAGAAGACTACGATAAGCCAAGCATACTAGCAGACTGTTCAATCATGGCGATGCTGTGTGAACTAACAAGCATCGAAACTTCCTTACGTCTTTGACTGTCGCAAACCATATGACCTTAGATCTTAGAGCCTGAGCCAGAAATGAGGCTGATATTTTCTGCTTGCTCTCCATGCCTAAGGGCCGAGGGTCGATGCGCACGCCTAGCGAACAGACCCTGGAACGTAGACGCCAGGTGGACGTTTTACGATCTTCCATCCTCTAAGGCGATTCCGGCAGCTTGGCCCGAATTGTGGCTTCAGGATTCCCGGGGAATTGGGGGGAAAGGGTGCGTTTGCCTTCGCATAAACGGGGCCCCAGGAAGTTTGCTTCGATACAGGGATTCTGGGGAGCTTCCATCTGTGCAAACAACCGGCCAATGGGGGAAGATGAACGTGTGTTCAGCAAATAGTGCAGTCCTCGACCATGAGCTTACAGTAAATGCTAACGTTGAAGCACCTGGCAAGCCGTTACTACTGACTCGGCTTATTCCGTACACCTGGTTCACCATATACCACTACTCGTCTTCCTTCGGATTGCTCATTTTCGCACCACCGAGGCAGGTCTTGATCGGATCTTTCCAGTCAGCCTTGATTTCTAGAAGCGGTCTGCAAACGGCATGATCGCAGTTTCGGGTATATGGATATCGGTGTACAACGCAGGCCTCTTGGATGCCATGTCTATCGTCGGAAGCACGTGGACAGATTCCTGAGCTCGAATCGAAAGCACCCGGAATCGAAGCAACCCTGACCCCAAGTACCCGCGAATTGCCTGGCCAAGCTCTTCTTCCTAAACGGCTCATGCATGAGACCGTCTCCAGTGATGTCTCAAGTCTACCTCCCGACGACTTCTGACGGGGTAGCTGCTCAGAGTCGGGTAGAGGGCAGTCGGCGGCCCCGGGGTATCCTACACCTTCCAAGCCTAGGTATCCTGTGGTAACAGGCTTGCTCTGACTTCCTACTATCTACTTTACGGGGGAATGCAATTGGATCCTTGTTTCCCGCAGAGCGATGTCGTCCGGGAATCGGGTGCGATACAAGGAATTACGCCTTGGGCGGTTCTCGTTCTAGGTTGGCTCAAGAGGTTTCGGGGGCTTGGGGAAGCACTCGTCTCCTCTTCGCCTTGCTTGTAATTGATATCGCCTGCCAGTGCAACACTGGCCCGTTGGAACGAGAACCTCCCGGCCGGTACTGTACGTCCCCTGTCAATAGCAGCTTTGAAATATGCTGTCTCCGAGGGCGACTGGTATCACCTTGCTTCACAATCTTGGCAGTGAAGATAAGGCGAAGCTCTTTACCGCTGGTCTGTTTGCATCGGCCGAGCCTGTCTGAAGTGATGGATCACGACTTCATGCCGAAGCCGGTCCACCGATCTCTTCCGACTCGTCCACTAGACTAGAGTATGGACTCCTAACACATCCATTGCACGTTGTCTATGCACAAGGAAAACGGAGCGACAGGGGTGACACGGAAACTGCCCCGAGGGTTCCGTCATCCGAAATTTTGGCTCCTGGTCGTTACACATTACGGACAGGGAGGGAAGTGATATGCCCCCCTCCCTGTCAGCCCATATTGCGGTGTAGAAAGAGTCTTCCAGGCGGGAAGCTGTCACTTAGGGCAGGCAGGCTCCGAGCTCGGCGGTTTCCTTTCTGATGTTCCAGTCCATCCTGTAAACTGTGACCTACGAGTAGCTCCTCTCCTCCGTAAATGACTCGTGGTCTTACTGGCTATACCCTTTCACACATTGAGGAAGTTTCTATCGCTTTAGTGCTTTTGCCTCGCATCTTTCGTCTTGGACTTTGGCGGGATTTGGCGAGTCACTGGAGCATACGGGTTCTTGCGCCTAGATCTACCCTAAGATCTTGCCCCATCATCGAAGAGAGAGAGAGGGTGATTCATGGGGAAGTACGTAACCTTCCGTCGGTTCATAGTACGGCATCCATTAGCATGCAGCGGGCCCTGAGTATGAGGAAAGAGAATCACTACTTGCATATCGACCGTCGGGGTTTGGTGGCAAGATATATAGTACCGATGCCGGGTTCCGATAGCGCGGAGATGCTCCTGGGGCCATTGTTGGAGATGGGTCTCAAAATTGGTACACAAACCCAGCCCGTTCGAGTTCTCAGATACTCTACTACGCCAGCATAACAGGTTCAATGCTAATTCCTGTAGCAAGAGGAGTCACTTACTCATGTATAACCTGCAAGATGCGTTAAGGTACAGGACAGTCCTGTAGCCGCTCATGCCCCGGCCCGCAAAGAACGGGACTGAAGGGGAACGCCGGAGAAAGCGCTAACCCAATACGGAATAGCGCGTCTCCGAAATCTTCCTGGAGTCCATCATGAATTATAGTTGTTGTTGCCATCGACCGTGCAAAAAAAAAGAGAAACCCCGGACTGGCGACCCCTCCTCTCACCCCTTCTCCCACCACTCCGAGTTCCCGGTTTCTCACATATTCAATGGCTTCGACACTGTCCACTCGCGCGGTCAGGACGCTCTCCGGCCCCGCGTGCCGCACCCTCGCTCGTCCCAGCGCGATCGAATCCGCTCTCCTTCCGCGGCGAGCCTTGTCGACATCCACGGAGGAGGCGCCTGCCAGCCAGCAAGATCGGCCGCGGTGGTCCTACACGCCCGAGCGTGCAAAAGCCCCCTTCAGTCTGCGCATTGATTCCAAACGCCCGGCCTGGAACTCCAACTCCGACCCTAGGATCCTCGATCGGTTCTACATCGGCCTGCTCGGCCCTGACGGGGACAAGCTCCTATCGGACGAGGTCAAATGGCTGGCCGTGACGCACAAGAGTTTTGATCAGGGACGGAGAGGTTACAATGATCGTCTGGCTTTCTTGGGTACGTACGGGGGAGGAGGGAGAGGTGGAATGGGGGGACCGAAGGGCTCTCCTTCCCACTTACCGTTGACATGACGGCGCGGCTAACCTTCGATCTCTTCTTGTCGATAGGCAAACGGATTGTCAAACTACAGGCTTCGCTGGCCCTGGTGCAGGGTCCGGCTCCCAGTGCCCCGACTCCGGACGCCTATGGCCGCGTGCCCTTCAGCCATCCCGATCTGGAGGGCTTGAACAATCTCTCCTATAACATCAAGAACTTCATGACACACAAGGCCAAGATGGCGCAATTGGCAAACAAATACTCACTCGCGAAGGTTCTGAGATGGTCTCCTCGGCAGGTGAGTGACTTGCATCTGTTAAACCAAAACACCGATGCTGCTTTCCCTTTAATTCCCCGGTTCCTATCATGCTACCTTGGAAAGCGCACGCGAGCTGGGGAACAGGATGTGGGCTAACATGTGGTCTCTCAAACTCTCTAGCCCCTCAACCTCCAGGCCTCCGGATTGGAGCTCGTTCTCGCTCACACGATGTACGCTATTATCGGCGCCATCTCGCTGGAGAAGGGCGGCGACTTCGCCAACAAGGTGGCACGTGAGCGGATACTCAAACCCCTGGGCTTTCAGCTCAAGGCATGAAGAAGTCGGGGAGGCAGGACTGAATTGAATTCTTCGGGGCAATTTTTCGCAGGGAGCATACAATTGCGTTTATTTTTGTTTTTTTTTTTTTTTTGTTTTTTTTTTTTTCCTTTATTTTATTTCTGAAATTTTTTTTTTTTTTTTTTTTTTTTTTTTTTTTTTTTTTTTTTCCCCTTCTGTTTTGGTCTTGGGGGGGGATCTTGGTCCCATATGTGTATTGGGGGATCATCACTTTTCGTTCGACCGTATATTATGTATTTTTAACCACCACCACCACCACCACTACGACCTGTGCTATATGGAACTGCAAATACCAACCCGCAAGATTTTCTTCACTCTATCTTGGATATTCGAGTACATAGCAGATAGCAAGCTTCAAAAAGGTCGATAATACATTTGGGGGAGAAGATAGGGATGTACGGTTCCTCTGACACCGCCCGAGTAACAGTAAGCAAAATACTCGGCCAGCTCTTATGGAACCCTCGAAGAATACGATTCTTAGTCTTCGCACCTTGGTATCGCAAGATCAGCCATGGAAAACCGAGAACAATCAACAGAATGTCGAGTTGAACTTGGAAATCGCTTTGGATGCAATTTACACTGGCTTGCACTGTCTAGAAAGGGCGTATGGTACAAAGAAAGAAAAGAAAAAAAAAAGCCGGAGGAAATTTCGCAGCAAAAAGACGAATTTATAGTGGGATGGGGGCCTGTGGCGCTAGACTCCTTTGAGAGAAGCGTAGCTCTTGAGAAGGCTTAGCGGCACGTGTCCTGATGCCTGAGGCGTTATTACTTACCAGTACGTCAGGCTGGTATTATATGGCTAGAGTGCTAAGGGCTTCGGTGTAAGATTTGTATCAGACCAGACCGACAGCCGCAATCCAGCCCATTGACAACTTTAGGTATGAGTTCACTCACTAACTTTAAGGTCAAACACAACCATCTTATACGTGCTATTGCTCGGTAAATGACTCTCTACTTTGTTGCAGCGCTGTTGATGCTTCTCCTCCACTGACACCAACTGATATTGTTTACCTTCAGCTCGAATCCCTCCCTTATCTAGATCCAGCAAGCATGTCGAGTAACTAGTGGTCTGGCTGGCCTCTCCCGTTCACACTCGCCAGCGTCTCTCTCTCCCGCACTGACACTCCCCTTCCCATCTCCATCTCCTTCCTGACCACCTTCACTCTTGACTACTTTCTTACTCCCCCGACGTCGGATCTCCTCCCATCCTTGTCGCCATGGCGTCGGCTATTTTCTTCCTTGATCTGAAGGGCAAGGTAAAACCACCCTAGCAGTGCCTCCGCGTCCGTCCCTCCTGGTACCTGACCGTCTTAGTAGACCCTTCTAGCCCGGAACTATCGCGGAGACATCCCTATGTCCGCGGTCGAGAAATTCCCCATCCTCCTCAGCGACGCCGAAGAAGAGAGCTCCGCCGTCGCCCCCTGCTTCTCCCACGAAGGAATCAATGTACGTATCGACCTGCGCCCGCCGCGCCGGCGGCGGCGGTGCGGCGCACACACATGCACCTCCCTATTTACCCCCGCTGTTCCCCGCAGCCCGCACCCAGTGCTGCTGGCTGCGCACCAGCATCACCCATCACCCATCACTCTCATACCACTTCAATGCGTACTTGCTTGGAAAAGTGGCACCTACCGCAGCTATATTCGGGATTGGTTCGTGTTAATTAATTATGGAATTCGGCATAGTACCTCTACATCCGTCACAGCAACCTCTACATCCTGGCCCTGACCAAGAAGAACACCAATGCCACCGAAATCCTCCTCTTCCTACATAAGATCGTCGAGGTGTTTACGGAATACTTCAAGGTGCTGGAGGAGGAGAGTATCCGGGACAACTTTGTCATTATCTACGAATTACTCGATGAGATGATGGACTTTGGGTACCCGCAGACCACGGAGAGCAAGATCTTGCAAGAGTAAGTTTCTTTGATCGGTCTTCTGCTGCTGCTCGCAAAGAAGCAATAAGCAGTTTCAACCTTCTTTGAGAATAGCGGGGTGCTGACTCGGGGCGCAATAATTCCAGATACATCACACAAGAATCACACAAGCTCGAAGTCCAAGCCCGACCGCCCATCGCGGTCACCAACGCCGTCTCTTGGCGCAGCGAGGGCATCCGCTACCGCAAGAACGAAGTCTTCCTCGATGTTGTCGAGTCCTTGAACCTCCTCGTCTCCGCGTCTGGTAACGTGCTGCGATCGGAGATTCTGGGCGCCATCAAGATGAAGTGCTACCTGAGCGGGATGCCGGAGCTGCGGCTGGGCCTGAACGACAAGGTCATGTTCGAGACCACGGGCCGCGCCACGCGCGGCAAGGCTGTCGAGATGGAGGATGTCAAGTTCCACCAGTGCGTGCGACTCTCGCGCTTCGAGAATGACCGCACCATCAGCTTCATCCCGCCGGATGGCGAGTTCGAGCTCATGAGCTACCGGCTGAACACGCAGGTGAAGCCGTTGATCTGGGTGGAGTGTCTTGTCGAGTCGCACTCTGGTTCGCGGATGGAGTACATGCTGAAGGTGCGTCGAATTTCTTTTCAATTGGGTTGGGGCTTGGTTGACTGACGGCACGCATCCGCTACCATCGACAGGCCAAAGCACAATTCAAGCGCCGCAGCACGGCCAACAATGTCGAGATCCTCGTGCCCGTGCCGGAAGATGCCGATTCGCCGCGGTTCCGCACCAACATCGGCACCGTCCACTACGCCCCGGAGAAGTCCGCCATCATCTGGAAGATCAAGCAGTTCGGCGGCGGCAAGGAGTTCCTGATGCGCGCGGAGCTGGGCCTGCCCTCCGTCAAGGGCGACGACGAGCACGGCGGCGGC
The DNA here is from genome assembly GCF_003184785.1 of Aspergillus japonicus CBS 114.51. Classification (NCBI taxonomy): domain Eukaryota; kingdom Fungi; phylum Ascomycota; class Eurotiomycetes; order Eurotiales; family Aspergillaceae; genus Aspergillus; species Aspergillus japonicus. The sequence goes on from NW_020291707.1 coordinate 12,934, forward strand.
ATGACGGGCGGCTTCGGCGGCAGCATGGGCGGCACCGGACAAGGCAAGGCCAAGCGGCCGATCAACGTCAAGTTCGAGATCCCCTACTTCACCACCAGTGGGATCCAAGTACGGTACTTGAAGATCACAGAACCAAAGGTATGTTGCAGCGCCTTTCATCGATTCTGCTATCATGCTAACCTCGATGGGACTTGACAGCTACAATACCCCTCCCTCCCCTGGGTACGATATATAACCCAGTCGGGCGATATCGCCGTCCGCATGCCAGATGTACAATGATGTATAGCGTTTCCAACCCTCCCACCCCCTTTCGCATGTACCGTCCTCGTTCTTTTCTGTCTCTTCTACTAGTCCAAATCAGATCTATTATAAATACTTTTCTCCCCCTCCCCCTCCTCACCCATGGACTAGTCCAGTTCCTGGCAGTTCCATACATAGATGGTCATGGACATAATTTGGCTGTCGTGCCTTGCCCCCTTGTTTTCTGTTATAAGGTTGTATAGTAGCGCACGTAGCCCGTCGCGGACCTTCCCTTGGATTTCTTGTTTCTTGCTCAGTATGAATGATTATCTACCGACTTCGCCTATCTCCAGGCGGAAGTCTTCCGTCCTTAGGTCTCTGTGGTGCTTGCTGTAGTAGTGTACATAACACATCGTGATCTCCGCTCTGGATCTCAGGTCCCGTGTCCCACGTCCCAGGTCTCGGAAGAGAGGGGAAAAAAGGAGCTCAGATGCAGAAACCGCGGAAGGCTAACCAACGGCTGGTCGTGGAAGACCTCGCTGGCGGGCGGGAATCAACCGAGTTCGGCCGACAGAGAGAGAGAGAGAGGGAGAGACGGAAAGGCCATCCGCAGGGCCTAGTTAGTACTGACTAACGGGACCACCTACGAGTGACTAGTGACTGGGCCCCCCCAAAGTGTGATGTCCCGAAATAGGTCTAAAAGAGGAATGAGCTAGGAGGAGAAGGAAAGCGGATAGGGGATGGAGAGTTCAAGTTACGAGGTATATAAGCCCAGGGGTATGTAGGCTACTGCGTTCTCTGAACAATCAGGTGAAGGAATACATAACTAGCGACGGCTACGCCAGAGGATGCTTCGCGGGGGGATTAGGAGCAGGAAACCGGTGCGAAGTGATCGAAGGAGGGGGTTTTATTCGGGTTCTATATTTTCTTTTTGAGAAGGCTTGAATACATACACACATACACACAGAATAAAGGTCGAGGAGATTGACGATGCGGCGCATGCTAATCAGGTTTGGAGATTGAAGGGTATCTTTAAACGGATGGGATGGGATGGGGCAAGGAGCGTTGGGATTGGGTGGTTCAATGCACTGAGATTTCTCCGCTCGGGGCCAGTGGAATGGCAAGCGTGGGACTTGGCTGGTGGGTGCGGTGCCTAGTTTGCTGGGTGGTGCAGGCTAGATTGTTTGTGATGGGGTGGGTTAGAGGATGTAGGGGATGTGTGAGCATGTGGAGAGGAGGCGTCTATCAGACCTCCTCGGTTTTGGGCCCCCTAGACAGTGGGTAGATGCTCCTTATGATGGATATGGCGGCGGAGAGTCGCGCATACTCTCATCTACATCGGACGGGCCGCGTGTCAGTGCTGATGAACCTGATGGGAAGGTCAATTTGACCTCTTGATCGATAGTTTTGATGAGTAGATCAATCATGCGCCCCGTTGGTCCCGTCGGGCGATTCGACAGTAGGGAGCGGGAATCCATCGCCGTGGCCGGTGGCCGCCGCTTTGGAGAAGCCCTCGCGGGCGAGCATGGTGTTGAGCACGGCGCAGTTGTAGGCCGCTTCGCCGGGGGGCACCACCAAGAAGATATACGTGTTGTCCGTGAACCGGCCGAGGAAGACGTTGAACTGCGGGGTCTTGGTGTGCATGACAACGAACCCCGCGGACGCGGGCGTGGTGTGGGTGTTGCGGGCGGCGCAGTGCTTGAAGGCCTTCATGATGTTGGAGAGGCGCTCGTGGCGGTCGTAGATCGGGTTCATGTCGCCGATCTCGGACGACACGGACGTGACGGTGAGGAAGGTGGAGCGCTCGAAGAGGATGACCTCCTCGGCATCCACGCGTTTGGCGAATGCGTGGAGGAACCGCTCGATGACCGTCAGGTTGGGGATGAGCTTGTGGACGATGCCGGCCCAGGCCTTGTAGAGGGACTGGTCCCAGATGCTGCTGCCGAAGGTGTCGATGGAGAAGTGCTCCGACCGGCTGCGGATCATGGCGGAGCGTTCGTCGTAGATCCGTTGCCGGTGCTCGGCCTGAATAAGGTCGAGCTTGTGGACGAGGCAGAAGACGTGAGCGCCGGGGCTGTACTCCTTCAAGGCATTGATGATGGCGTTGTAGGTGTCGAGGTCGCGCTCGACCTCGCGGGACTCAATGTCGAAGACGTAGATGAGGACGGCAACGTCGGAGAAGATGTTGCCTCGTTGGGAAGCGAGGTAGGTCTCCATGAAGGCATCCTGTCTAGAATGAGGAGAGTTCGGTCAATGGATGGATTATTCACTGCATTGACTGCAAGACCCGAGGTGTTGGTTGACCTACCCTCCGCAATCCCAAAGGTTGAGCGTGAGGTTCCCCATGAACTTGACATGACTATGCTCGACATCAATGGTGGCACCCAGGCGTCGGACATCCTTGGCCACGTAGTTGCTGAAGATAATGGATCGCATAGAAGACTTTCCCGAGCCACTCTTTCCCATCAGGAGAACCTTTCTCTTCTTCTTGCGGAGATCCATATCTGGAGAGGGGGGGGGGGGGGATTGTTATCCCGTTAACCGTACCCCGCACTTAAAAGAAGGATAGAATCTCAACGGGAGAGATGAGGAAGGAGGAAAAGAGGGAGATAATAAATGGGAGAATATAGGGAATTTGTACCCATCTGAGAGTGGATCTTGCAAGGGGAAATTGTAAGTGGAGGTAGAGAGAGACTACAGAACGAAGGCTCACTCAAGCAAAGGGCCGGAGGAGTCGCTCAACCAGCCTCCCGCCCTCCTCTCAGCGTCATCGCTGTTTGGGTCAACAATGTTCCGAGTTCCGAAGGCCGCCCTGTCACGTGCAGTTGCACGCATCGGGTCATTTCATCTCAACACACGAGTTAATGCTAAGATGTATCATAAAGACTGGCCGGTATGTACAATTGACTATACGAGCACTTAAAAACTTTCTTTGCGACTTCTTTCGACTTCTTTCAATCCATTCCCCTGTAATGATTGATGTAGATGTACAGACCAATATCCATGTGTACATGAGAAGTAAAATATCAGAATCCCCCCCCCCCCCCAAATAGAAACAAATGTACAGCAGAAGCCAATTAGGTATAACATTCAAGGTGATCCAGTCCAGGATCGACCCGAATGGAGTTCTTCACACACAGAGAGAGGGAGAACAGTAAATATGTAACAAGGCGAAGGAATATCCGGTCATCAAAGTCATAAGCACTTCCACCAGCCGTGAGGTAATCAGCAAACGCAAGCTGGCGGAGTCAGGTATCCAGAAAATCAACGAGGTATGCGATCATTAGAAAACAGTGCCGTCCGAGCGGATCATGATGGGGGGCTCCTTCGTATTGGGCCTGGATACTTCGGCGATTTCGCGACCACCCTAGGGTTGATTATTAGCATGTTTCCACCTTTAATGGGTACCCGACATAGAATTCCAGCGTACCTTCCATGAGCCTGCCTCTAGCATCTGTGCAAGTGTCAACTGGTCTTCTCCTACCAGCCCCAGCTGCCCGTTGACTTCTGACAACAGCTCGTCGAGGAAGCCAACAGTGACGGCGCGCCACTCCACCACCACATCATCATCCGTCGAGAAAAGGGGCACAACCTCGACATTTGGCTGTCCTTTGATCTGAGCGTTCTCTCTGTATGCCGTGAGCCCGCGCTCCAGGTCTTTCTCCTTCAGACTCAACAGTCCCATATCAATCAGTAGGCCGCCGTTGCGATATTCCGGAAGACCCGTCAACAGTTCACTGCCTGCAAAGTGGATCTTCATCAATTTCGACATGGGAACCATGATGGAGTAGCAGAGCCATTGCGTCAATTTGTGGAACGGGACGATGTTCTCCCACGGCTGTGCGGGGGGCGATTTAGGCAGATCAGAGCAGGGCCATGCGTCTCCGATAGACAGGCCATCAATCTGCGTTCTCGAGGGGGGCCAGATCGGGGTGAGTCCATCCATGAGCACACTCCAGAGGGTGGTGATAGGAACGATCGGAACGGACGAGGCGAGTGTGGACGGGTGAGAAAGAAGGTAATCTGCAGATCGTAGGTCAGTTGGTGTTAGGCAGAAGACAGACCGGTCGGTCTTCGCTTACCTAGCAAGTTTCCAGGTCGCGCATCGACGCCGAAGAAGTCTTGGTTGTTCAAAGCTTCCGAAAGTCGGATCAACAGTCCAGCGCGACCTTGAATGCCGGCGAGCGGGTTCTGCTCCGAGTGTTGCATTCCTTTAGCAAGCACCTCCACGGTAATCTTCTTCAGGCCAGCGCCGTCCACCTGACAGGGTTCTGTGGGATCGCTGCTGAACAAGCCACTCTTGAACATTTCCAACGTAGCTACTGCCAAGCCTTCGCTGCGAGAGTAGATCTTGCCCGACTCCTTGGATTTGTAGGACCATCCGTTCCCTGCGCCCGCATCGAGAAGAACGGAGACGACAAACAAATCAATCAGCCGACGGGTTCGTTCTTGCGCGTCAATAGTGCTAGGCCAGGACTGAAGCAGTTGGTTGACGCGGGGTCGTCCACCCACGTCGAAGTGCTGCCAGCGTCCATGAGGAGGGATCGAGTCGTAGTCGGGAGCATAGTCTCTCTAGAAGGAACCAGCTTGGTTAGCACCGAATCCCGAGGCAAATACGACGGGGATCTCAAGTGCGTGGCGTTCTCTTACCTTGATGATAGATACAATGTACGACGCCGTTGCGATGAATTTGCTCATGTCCACATCGAAGTGGTTAAGTCGGTTTCTCTTCGCCTTGTTGAGAACGTATGAGCATCTTTCGCGGACGGCGTGGATGCTCCGCAGATAAGCTGCGGGATCCAGGGCTGGATCAGGCGGTTTGGCAATCGGCATCTCTGGTATGGAGGCAGGCAACCCGCTTCCTTTGTACCCCGGGGATCTCAACGAGGCACTCGAGGTCCGGGCACTGTTGGCGGAGGCAAAAGATTCCTGCTCATCCTTTTCACTCTGGATCGAGTTCTTAGAGTCCTTGCGCTTGAAAAGACCCATGGTGGGCGGAGAGTGTGTTGGTTAGAGGTAGAGGGGGTGGGCGGGTGGGCGAGATAGATGAAACACAAGAGGGAGAGCGTCCACAGCGCTCAGCGAAAAGGAAACTAAATGGCTTCCCGTGAAGAAGTCGAGGATGGTAAGAACCGAGGAGAAAGAACGATAAAGTTCCAAGGCTAGACTGAAGGTCTGGTGTCAGCAGCAGAAGTGCCGAACGCAAAATTGGGCACCCAGAAGAGAAAAAGGTCATAAACAGAACGAAGAGATCTGCAGTGGTTGCTCCTGGCGGGCGAGAGTGAGAATGAGATGGGAAAAGAAAGAGAGAGAGAGACTGGAGTGACGGAAAGGAAAAAAAGGACAGGCCCTTAGTTTTACATATGAGTTTACTTTTGGGATCTGGCTAGCTGTCTAGATTTTGCTTTTCTTCTTTTAATCTGAATGTGAATTTTATTTTTGGGGAGGAAGGAGGGGGGAGGGGAGAGGGGAGAGTGAATTATTTTTACATGAAATTACCATGTTTTCCTGCCATTCCTGTGCCTAGACGGATTTTTTTTTCTGGTATTTTTATTTTTATTTTTATTTTTGTTTTTGTTTTCTTTAATTTTTTTTTATTTTTGTTCATTTAGATCAAGGTTAGCAAATGGAGGGGGAAAAAGAGTCCAAACTACTACTAATAATAAGGAGGGGAAGTCATAATAACAATAATAACAATAATAACGACAACAGCAACAACAGTGTAATACAGAGCGGGGGCAGTCGAGGGGAAAGTCGAGCTTAGAGAACATTAGGAAAGGTTAGGAAACTAAGGGAAGTTAGGAACCTTAGCAGGGCTACTAAGACCTCCCTCATTGGCACAAAAGGACCCGGGTGAGTGAGCCACGGCCCTTTCTACGGCGCAGAACCAGTAACCTAGTCGAATCTCGGAGTCGGGAGGTGGAGAGCTTGGGAGTGGGAGGGGAGGATGTTTAAACCGGCTGCATGGCGGGTTTTAGTCTCTGATAGAGACAGATGGATTTTGGTTTCTCTAGTCAGTCTAGTCAGGGGGGGCCATACAGTGCATCCTGCATCCTGCATACTGCATACACACCAACTGTTAACCAAGTGCTGTACACATAACCTAACATAACATAACAGGAGGCAACCACCGACAGTCCACGGAGCTGATTACTGATAGGATAGGTGCTCGTTTATGTCAGTCGTTCAGTCAGACCTATTACTTCTGGCCCCGCAAACCAACCGGTGCTCTTAAAGACCTGAGCAGCTGAGGGGTCAATGAGTTTATCGAGATTATAGTGTGATTGATGACCATCGAGGCAACACATCCGAAGCTAGTGATGAGGTCAGAGCCGTCGCAATCTCACCCTGTCCTTTATCTAAAGTCCTAGACTTATACAGCACTTGTAGATTGTACACTGTGCAGTCAGTAAGTACTGTACTGTGTGCCCTAAATCTCCTGCGATGCATGGTAGCTGCATCCATCTCAGGGCCGCATACAGCTGCAATACCGGACTTTGCTGTATTATACAGTACCATCCTCTTCTGGTACCATACCATACCTAATCAATACCTCCTCGTCACGACAGGACCACCAACTATTCGTACTAACTTACTCAGTTGTCTCCAGCTTACTTTTTCAGGAGTCCCATGCGCCCCTCAAGGCAGCTATCAAGTGAGCCACTGTGTTGTGTGCCAATCTCCCAGTATGGGGCATCTGCTACAGAAATGGGGTCAAGAGGGACCGCAGGACGCAGGACGAAAAGGCCACCTTCAAGGCTTCAACCCCCCTCCCTCTCCCCTCCCCCCGTGCTACGGCCGACAGGCAAGTCGGCTGTCCTGGACCCAGATCGATGGAACCAATGAAAAGTAAGTTTAACTAGTGAGGATCAGAGAAAAAAAATGGTAGTCTAAGAGGAGCAGGGTGAGCACGGACAGACTCGCGCTCAAGGCTGCTCCGGGTCTTGGAGTCTTGTCTCTTGCGCCGCCGCCCTTTTCCCCCCCTCGCCCCATTCATGCGGATCTAGCAGTTTGCCGGCAGCCATTTTCTTTCCACTCACTGCACATCAAAAGACCTCGCTTATTTTCTGCTACCGTCTATCTTAACTTGATTAGGAATTACTACAATTGCATCTCACCTGAAAGAAAGGAAAAGAAAAAAAAAAAGTATCCAAAGACCCCGAAGTCCGCGGGCGGGGCAGAAAGCGTACATGGACATGAAGGCCCTGTCGTTGTTGTTGTTGTCGTTGTGGGTGTTGTTATTGTTGGCTTGGGGATTGAGGAGGCTTTGTTGACTGCTGCGAGCGATTTCGGTGGATCTTCAGGACATGCCCAATGACAATCCAAAGATACAACCCTACTCAAGTACCAGCTTCGAATTACCTTGCTGATTGTCCGAACCTAATTCGACTTGCGAAAGCTCCCTGGTATCCGCGCGGATAACAGCCGAGCCCACCTCATTTGGGTTTCTACCCTATCGGTTGTTTTCCCCTTCCCTCTGAGACGAAAACAGAACAATTACCAAGGAAGCGATGAAAAAGACGACAAAACAAGGGCGTGCGCCGAGAGCTCAGCCAAGAAGACAGGGGCTCTTCTCACGGTGTGGATGTCGGAGGCGGAATGCGATACACTGACTGTTTCGCACCATCGACTCAGTAAGTAGAATAAAGGTCCCTCCATTGCCAGATATGCGCATTTCCATCTCATAAGAGATTGACACACTACTCCAGCTTTGCCAGCGCTAGATGCCCCTAGCAATAATGACCAAGCTTTAGATCCACTGCCAGTGGCAAATCGGTCCCAGTCACCCCCGACACGGTGGCTGGAGACGGCACCAAGCGTCTGGGTATCAAGAAAGGCCTCTTGACTCTGACACATACACCTCTACGGAGTCCGTACTAGACTACGGATCTCCGACTTTTGCCACCTTTAGCACTCGGAATTATTATACTACTCATCTAAGCCTCAATCCCAGATCCGAATAAGCTACTCGAGTAGGTCGGAGGTAACTTATCGCCCCCTTCCGATGATCTGCTCATGTGACTCCGTTAGCAGCAACACGGAACTGCGATGCTCAGGGATTTCACCTATCTGCAGATTCCTTTCCCACCTGGTTCTCGGTAGCTCTAGTAGGCAATTGCGAGTCAGTGATCGAAGCCATTATAGGGGGATTCGCAAATAGTTTGCTCCTGCGGGGCGGCCGTTCCACATTATCTCGAGGATGATCATGGGGAAGAACCATATGACCCTCGAGTATTATTGAGCATTGACTACTTACTTGCCGAGGATCTAAGGCCCCTGCTTTCGACTAGGTATGGGCCATTCATCACTTGGCCTTTGCACCTGCTACTAAGGCCATTACATCATCTGAGCCGTCTCTCGCGTCCTTCACAGGTGAGTGCGAGTCGTCATGCTATCGCTAACTCACTATTGCAGTGGCACCTCGATAAGTGAGTCTAGTTCGGTACTAGCCTTTGTACTAGATCGGCAACTCTATTTGCATAGTCATCCACGAAATGCGCGCTCCGAACGGGGGCGATGCGCCGATGCGCGCGGCTATAGCTTGGAGTGAACCTTAATGACTCACTCTTCGGCCGTAACCTCCTCCACACCGGCGTCGATCTCAACCTGCAGCTTGTGTGCGAGATGTGCGTCTGTGACAACTACAAGCCTACACCTCATATTCGCGGCAATATGGCAATTCGACTGACATGTTTTGCTGGTGTGCAAATTGCCCGTGGGCTTTGCGCCATAGTACGTGGGTCGTCGCGTATATGAACCATGGATCGCAACAAGTCCAAGCGCCGCCAAAAGTTTGGAACGGGGATCTGCCTGGGGCAACACTGGGAGCAGCTCTTGACCGTGCTCGTGTGTGTGGAACACATATCCACTGACAGTGGATACTGGATGTCAATGCCCGTGTGAGGCTGTCCCGCTGCAGATGAGCCGATAAGTCTCCTGCAGGCTGCAGAGCGGGACTCACCTCAACTCTGGTGCCCAAACCTGTCAATGATCCAAGAGGCTGACTAGCGACACGCTGCCGCTTCAAGTGTCAGAGGCGGAGGACTCGTAGCGCACTTGGGTCACTGCTTGGCTCGACTGCATTCAATCAGATATCGATGTTTCGGCGCTACAAGCTGTTGATGTGGGGAGATGAGATCTGCGAGCCCGTTGATGAGGCTACCATTCGTGACAAAGACGTACTGTACCAGAGTAGGTATGTCGTACACTTGCTTCATATCTTCCCCACAGATTAGGGTGCATTGTGATAGGTTTACCAACTGATAAGTGCCGCTTGATCGGACGATCATCGGTACATCCATGCGTGTTTATGTGGTCACCTTTGTCACGTCAAAACGCCCAAGCCACCGCCGTGAGCTCGAGCTAGAAGGTGTCTATTGCGATAAACATCCCCGCATTGGGGTCTTTGTTGGCGAAACCTTTAGGTGGTCTGATGTTCTATAGATCCGTAGGACTTTCCTCAGTGTCTTCTGACATTTCTACTTTGGGGCCACAACATGTATGGCTTGCAGGCACATGAAAGCAGCGCCTCGTCCAACTCTTGGCCTTTACTCGCCATGTACCATGCAGCATGCATTGCGCATGTTCTACTATCATGGGGGCCGTGATTCCAGCCCGGTGCGCAGGATTACTCGTGCTCAGACAGCTCAAAGTACATACAAAGCAGGTACTGTACCATACCGCCCGCATTTGACCCTGTTTTCAGCACCGACGGTACAATACTATACCATAACTTACCAAGGAGGGAGAAACGACAACGGGCTGATGGTAAACTCAGTATGGTAAATTCATTAGCCGATAGATAAACTTCCCCATTGCATTCTCGCGCGGTGCCTCTAGTCATAACACCGAGCTTGTCTCTTAATTTCTGTTGTCTTGTGCGGCCAGAAGTATCATCCTCGCTTGTCGTTTTGATTCCCTGATCGGGGAATGTCATCAATCCCCCTCAGCGGCCCCACCTCAGGGTACAGTACAGTACCTCAGGCTGCCAACTCAAGTGGGATAAAGCATTGGACCGCACACACCCACAACATGTGGCTGACAGGCTATACTAATTGCGCCCTGGTACCCAACCTCTCTACCTCGGCCAAGGACATGCATCGTACGACACTGTGGACAGCTTCTCGGTTATGACGCATAACTCAGGCTAGCTGGCTCAATGGCTTCCGATCAGAGACACATGCTTGACCTCTTATAGCAAAAGACACTGCATAAGCATGTACATACTAGACAGTAGACCCCTCCTAGCCTCCTTCCCTTTCACCATGCGCCGGCGTGCCGCTAACGCGGAGGGACACGGTCCTGGCCGTCCTGCTGGGTCTGCCGGGTTGCATGCTTAAGGTTCATCAAGTAGGCGTCTCAGGATACGGGTACGTACAATGTGTTCCGTCTCGTATTTACATAATTGTACATACGTATGCTTGTGCTCTAGCCAAGGCTGCTACTGAGAACGTTATATGCTAGATATCAGTGACTACGTGCGTAGTGCGGTGACCTGCGCGATTAGACCCTTGAGGCCCCTCAAACCGAGAACCTCGAACAACAACCATCGTAGGACTGTCTCTTATACATCGTTCCCCGAGTATCTTTGGCACAAAGCGTCTGGTTCACTCCAGCCCACCCTCGAACCTCAACCTCGAACCTGTCTCAGAAAAATCGAAACACAAACAAACAAAAGAGAAACGACAAAAAGAGAAAAAGCAATCGACAGCGCTGGGATTCGAACCCAGGCACCCGAGGGTATGAGATTACTAGATCTGTTGCGAATAGCATGCAGATATTCAAGTCTCACGCGTTAACCACTCCGCCACACTGCCATGACTTGGAAAAAGTGGGACCCGAAAGGACGCCATACAGTATACGCCTCGCCGACGCATCACGTGATACGGAACAGCTATACAACTTTCCGTATCAGTTGAACCTTATTGACCAAAAGCATATCCCAGTCATTTGTTCTCGGCTGTAGATTCCCAAGAGCCCGTAGCTGTGCAGCAGCTTCTTGTTTACCCTTGGAAGAATGGTCAAGATCCCCACAAACTCTATTCGTCGTCGTGCTTATCCACTCCGGGTATGATCACCGCTGTCGATTATTGGCAATGCGCGTCCCTCATCTAAATGGCTCCTGCCAATTTCGATGGATGGTAAATCTGGAACATAGGGTACCTTGCTAGTACTCATTAGTTACTTTGTATGCCAACTGTTGTGAGCTGCCATGTGAAGACGTTGAAGTTCCAGCCTTGCTACTCGTCAGCTGGTCGATCGTTCGAAGCAACCCTTCCATGATGACGACCAAACACATTAGTTCTATTCCACAGATCTCAAGGCAAGCCAGCCTTATAATTCAGACCTCCATTTCGCATGCACAGTGGAAATCTTTCCGCACAAGACTGCGAGTCTCGTGCATGCAGTACTCAACTCAAAGCGCGGAGATGAGCTTCATCGCATCTCCGTCGGCACTAGACCAGAGAACAGCCACCACCCACGGAGCAGCCTGGAAACCTCTGGTCAGTCTATCTTACCATTACGAGACCTCTCGCCTAGAACTTCCCTGCACTGAGGGTTGATGATGCTGATGGAGTCACCGAGAGCCACCGGGACCCATCCATCCAGACCAGCTCTGCCCAATCCCGGCCAGGGAATATGGAAGGTATGGACGGTGTCGGGAAAAGCTAGGGTTGGGATGCTAATCCGGGCTGGCGTTTCCACTTTCTCCAGAACGAATTGCCGCGCTGTTTGGTTGGCGTCAGACCCGATTGCAAACCTACGGACCGTGTCATTCTCCCATTCGGGACGTCAGGATGTCCTTTCTCCACCGCTGGAAGGAATCCACTGCTGATCTGCCTTCCTTTGTGCCGTGACAGATGGGCTTCCCCTGCCGCTCCCAAGGGTCAGACCCGGAATCCCTGGTCAAGTCCTTTTCGGGACTGTCTGTGGCCTTGATCAAAGCGAAGAATGAGAACGGCTGTGGCATCCATCGTCTGTCCTTTGCTGATATCCTCAAGATGCCGCATGGCGGACTGATTGGATACTCTGCCTAGGCAGTATGAGTATGAGTCCAAGGGGATGCTCAGGTGCTCGTCCAATGCGTTGAACACGATGGTACTTGTAGAAGACCTGATGTCTCTTCTGCTCTCTAGAATAATCCGCCAGATGAGAGCTTTTCCAATCTAGCGGAAAGCTCCGAGACAGTCAACAAACCCTGCAAAGCCCAATCCAGCCAAAAATCAATGCCGAAGCCTCTGAGACTCAAAACCCGATGTCGTCGATGAAGGGGTTAGTAAGCGGCTGCACACACCGGAGATTCATCGTCACGTGGGAATGATCACACAGCCACATCGTGCCAACCACGTCAGCCACGTCAGCCACGGTGACGATCACGGCCCTCCAACAGCCAGGGGAAGCGACCGCCGCGGACAAGGCCATCGAACTACTCCCTACCTTACCTACCCTTCTGACTCGGAAATTGGACGCAGGACCTGACACTCTTCCATTGAACCTACTGTCACCTTACATTGCGGCTCAGGTCCACAAGCTCGCCTCATTGCCGACTCAGTCAACTCAATCCGCCCTCCCCCGCATGGTATACTACGTTAATGGTGGGTTCACCCTCACCTGCGAATTACTTCTCCGATCCTAATCTCAAGCGCCTAGGCACAAGCTCATTGATACCTCACAACCCTATCACAATGGATGACTTAAGCGGTCTCAACTGGGCGTCCACCTCGTCCAACAATGACGCCCGGAAGCCTCCCCCCATGAGCTCGGGTTCTTTATTCCAGAATGTCCGTCGCAGTGAACTATCTGGCCGATCCACGCCGTTATCTGCATCCTCCGGCCCCTCCGGCCCCTCCAATCCTCCGTCAAAGTCCGCGACACCGGATAAAGACAGCTTTGCAAACCTGGTCTCCTTCAATGCAGCTACCGCCAACAAGAATCTCTCGCTTCTCGAACGACAAAAGCAACTGGAGGCGGACAGGGCCAGAAAGGAGGCGGAGAAGAGATCCCACTTCGAAACTCAGTATGGGGGACAGAACAACCAGTTCTGGGACAGCCTCGAGCGAGGTGGAACCCCGACAGCCTCCGCGCCTTCCACGGCCCCGGGACAGCAGAGCGCAGCCTCGGCCGACGAAGATGATATACTTGCCGCCTTCAATGCATCCGCACCTGTAGATGCCTCCACACACTTTCCTGTACCTAGTGCAAGCCCTGCGCCGCGGGTCGGAGCGGGCTCCTCTCAGGCTAGCCATAACGGAGCAGGCGCACCGCTGCACGGGGGCAGCAGTATGGCTTTCCCCGATGACGACGACGATCCGTTTGGCCTCAACCAGTTGAAACCCAAGCCCGCGCAACCGTCGCAGCAGCCTCAAGCTGCTAACGATGATGACGATTTCCTCGGTTTGTTGGGTAAGCCAGTCTCCGAGCTCCCTCGGCCAGAGCCTCCCGCCAAACCACCTACGCCCCTGGAAACCGAGCATGATGCTCCATCCCCAAGACCTAGAAGTGGGATTGACCACGCCATCGCGGAGCTTGTCGATATGGGATTCCCTGCGGATAAAGCCAGCCAGGCTCTGCGCATGACAACATCTGGTACGGATGTTCAGGCGGCTGTCGGCTTGCTTCTCACTCAAGCGCATGAAGAATCCCGTCAGAAGTCCCGGAATAGGCCGTCCGGGGGTGACCGCGCCCCCGCCCATCCTGAGAGAAGCAGAGAACGGAATGAAAGACCTAGCCGCGATGTGCCCTCATGGATGCAACAAGAGCGGTCCCGTAGCAACAACCGCTCGCCAATGTCCGCGGAAAAGGACCCGTCTCAAATCGCAGCCGCATTTGGAAATAACCTGTTAAAGACGGCGAACTCTCTGTGGAAGACTGGCAACAAAAAGCTGCAGCAGGTGGTCCAAGACTTCAATGTGGATCACGATCCCAGTCAGCCACGATGGATGAGGGAGACATCCGCTCATGCTCATGGCGAACCTTCTGGTGATCGTCCCCGAGAAGATCGTTCGCGGACTTCTACGCAGCCCCAGGCACGACCTGAGAACATGACCGATGAAGCGTTGTTGCTCGAGTCAGGAGGACCAGTTCGTTCGTCACGAAACCCTGCACGGTCGAATGATGGGCCTGCGCCTCGCACGGCCAGCACCAACGTCAGGCGACAACCGTCTCCACCAAGAGAACGGCCTGTACAACAGCCTGTATTCATGCGGCAGACACCGAGGGCTGAAATGAGGGACTCTAGATCCCGGTTGACCAAGTCTGCTGTGGAGGAGCAGTCGGCGCAGGCTTACGTTAGCCCCGCAAGAAGAAAGCGTCCTGTCGCTCAGTCTCCTGCCCCGGAGCCGAAAGTCGACCTGTTTGATTCCGCAGCTCCAGCTCCACCGCCGAAGCCGAAGCCCTCACCTGCACCTGCTCAAGCCTCGCGTTCCTCCACACCATCCAAAACCCTACCCACCCGACCGAAGGCTCCGCCACGATCAATCCCTCCAGTGTCGCCACAAGCCCTTTCTTCGACCCATCGCCAACGAGAAATCGCCGCGGATGCTTACAAGCGGGGCGACTATGGTGCCGCACATGAAGCCTTCTCCGCAGCTCTGACACCTTTGCCGGACCGACATCCCATTACCATCCTCATCCGCAGCAATCGCGCCATGACGGCCTTGAAGGTGGGTGAGCCCAAGGTGGCAATCGGAGACGCGGACACCATGTTGGAGTTGATTGGCCCAATGAAGGGTGAAGGCGAGAGCATCGACCTCTGTAATGGTGAGGCCGCCAAGCCGATGAAGGACTTCTTCGGCAAGGCGTTGATGCGTAAGGCCGAGGCGTTGGAACAGTTAGAGAGATGGACTGAGGCCGCACAGACCTGGAAGCTGGCGGTCGAAAGTGGACACGGAGGCAGCACCAGTATTCAAGGTCGCAATCGCTGCGAAAAGGCCGCCGGTATCAGCAAGCCCGCCGCCAAGCCCGCCGCGCCTGCCCGACGCCCACCGGCTCCTACGCCGAAGACAGCATCTGCGCTGGATGATCTGCAAGGTTCATCTGGCGCCTCATCAGAAGCCGTCACTCGCTTGCGAGCAGCCAACCAGGCTGCCGAGCGCGCCGACGAGGAGAAATTCGCCCTTTCGGAGAGCGTCGATGCCAAGCTGGCGGCATGGAAGGGCGGGAAGCAGGACAACCTCCGGGCCTTGCTGGGCAGTCTGGACAGCGTGCTCTGGCCCGAGGCCGGCTGGAAGAAGGTCAACATGTCCGAACTCATCTTGCCCAACAAGGTCAAGATCCAGTACATGAAGGGCATTGCCAAAGTGCATCCCGATAAGGTGTGTAAAATCCTGATGCCCATGCTCATAATCGTCTTCAGCATTGACACTCTTCATCTAGATCCCCACAGACGCCACGACAGAGCAGCGGATGATCGCCGGGGCAGTCTTCGGCGCCCTGAATGATGCTTGGGACAAGTTCAAGAAAGAAAACAACCTCTAAACAAACCGACCAATCGATACGAAACGTCGGTTTCTCCCCGACATTTTCCCATCGTATCTTTTCTCAGGATCGCGTTTTCTTCTTGTCTCCTCGTCATCCTAGCCTCAGACCCTTTTTTCGAACCCCTGCTTGGGGGGGGGGGCTAAGTGATCTCATGCTTTACACACACATAAATTCATATTCTCCGACTTTCTCCTTGTACTCTGATGGCTGCTGACGACGTGTGCACAAACGAAGCCCATGAATTCTCTTCCCCATATTAGCATTCACATTTCTCTTGTACATAGATAGAACTAGAAAGGGGGCTGTTGAGCATTCATCCCCTCGTGCGTGATTATTCTCTGATGGTATGAGATGACACATTGTAGACCTTTCTCAAATGGATTCGATCGATCCCCCACACGCAGGAAGCCGAGCACACACACTCACTCTCTTGCGGCATGGCCGGGCTTGACATACGCCTCTGCAGTATCCGTGTACATCGAGAATCTACATCCCTGGTGGGGTTGAAGGACAGGATTACATCGCGTCTGCGGAGATAAACCCTAATAATCTCTTTTGTGGGTGAGCAGGAAAATTAACTAAGCTTCTTCAGAGGCATCGGCTGGCTTTTCTCCTACGACCTCCTCTTCCTGCTGCTTCTGCTGCAGCTGTTCCTCGGCTTCCTCGCGCTGCAGTTGTTCGCGCTTGAGCTGCTTCCTTCCCTTGGGCTTGTCGGCTTGCATGGGCTGATCGACGCGGTGCGGGGGCCACTTGTCGCGGCATCTCCGCTCGTCTTCCGCGGTCCACTCGCGCGGCAGGACGGCGAAGACCAGGTAGGACGTGTGGGTCTTGAGGTTATCTTCGGTGCGGTGGACCAGACGGCCTTGTTTGTACAGCGGGATGTTGCTGGGTGAGGGCGCAGCGTGGTCCTCCTTTGCGGGGACGGCCGCTGCCGCCGCAGCTCCCGAGGACGCCGGCACAGGGGTGGTGGTGGCGGCGGTGCTATTATTAATGTTATCCTCATCCTCCAGCTGCTGCTGCAACTCGCGATACTTCCGGGAGTTCTCCTCGACGTGGCGCATCTTGGAGACGGCCTCGTCGACGGACTTGGGGAAGACGACGGCGCCGCGCACCTTCTCGTACTCCAGCCCGACCTTCTCGCGCTTCACGTCGATCCGGTGGTTGTTGACCTCCACCATCGAGATGTCCAGCCACGACAGCTGCCGCAGCACGCTCACCGTCCGCTGCACCTGCTCCAGGCAGGGGGAGAATGTACACAGGTAGACCGGCGACGTCGGGTCCAGCGGCGACTCGGCGCCGGACGCCGGGTGCCGCACCAGGTGCTTCAGCGCGAGCCAGGGCGCTGGCAAGTCCAGAAACACCGCGTTGGCCTTGGGGGACGTCCCCGTCTGCGCGTCCCCCACGAGGAACCCGTCCTGGTAGACGTCCCGGTGCGTGACGTGCACCAGTCCCTCCAGGCCGTGCTCCTTCAGCTCTTGCCGCACCTTGCCCACACGCTGTTCGTGGAATTCAAAGCTGGAGACTTGGCCGAGTCGTTTCTGGTTGGGGGGTGAAGGGGGGGATGAGGATGAAGGGGGTGGTGGTGCATCGGCGCTCTGGTTTGTTGACGTCGGCGTCGTGGGGTATCCGTTGAAGACCGCGCGGACGGCCGCGTGCGTGAACGAGCCACTGCCCGCGCCGGCCTCGATGATCGAGCTGCCCGGCCGGGCGCGCAGCCGGTGCAGGATGTAGCTGTAGTCCGGGGTGTAGACGACCTGGGTGCGGTGCGGCAGGGACATGGTCCACAGCTCCGGGGTCGGGTAGACGAGGTGCAGGAATCCGCTGGCCGCGGCGACGGCGGCCTGCGGGGAGGCCGAGTGGCTGTCGTCCCCCTCCGCCGCCGGCGTACTCGCGGCGGAATCATTGGTGAGCTCGTCCGCTTTGCGCTTCAGCTGCCGGTTCTTCTTCTGCGGGCCGCGGCCGCGGCGCGACCCCGTGTCGACCTTCGAGGCGATGATCTGCGACCCCCACGGTTGGCCGGTGAGGGTGGTGTGCGGGAAGGAGCCGAAGCGCGTGGTCGTCACTTTCCCTTCCTTGTAGCCGGCGTTGTCTTCGTCGTGGAGCTGGAGCACGGTCGGGATGGCTTGGTCGCGGCGGAGGTGGAGGAGGGCCAGCTGGTTGAGCTGCGAGTGGGAGCCCGGGGTGAGAAACGGTGAGGCCATTCTTTTTGAAAGTGTGGGCCGCCGCGTGGGAGCGAGGGTTGGCCTTGGAGTATGTTGGAAGTGTCCCCGGCGCCAAATTGGGCTGCTTTCTTCGACTTCTTCAACTGCTTCAACTTCTTCAACTTCTTCAACTTTCTTTTGCGACGGCGGCGTCACTTGCTGAAGATCCTCCGCTCTAGCCTCGATTCGGAGACTGGCTTAGGGCTTAGGGTTGTCGATGTGTAAGGCGGTGAAGAGTGTCGGGGAGACAGCGCTGATTGGCTACCTTCGGCTGTCGGCTGTTTCTACGGAGTACTTACGTTCCTATAGTTCACTGCAGAGACTCTTGAGAATGGGATACATAGTCATTCAATTTTTGCACGTTATGGACTCAGTACTGCTCTTCATCTCTTTTATCTCTTGATCTCTAGGAATTGCTCCAAAGGGGAGGCGCTGTGATCTCGGATGTTTCCATCCATCCATCATCTGATGAGCTCGTCCATCACATGCTGCAATCCCCCGAGAGGGTCAATAACATGGTGAATATCTGGGGTCAGGAAACTAGAAACAACATACGAAGAACGTACAGAGTCAAGAAGGTCTGGCTTAATCTCACATTTCGTGGTAATGAATCCAAACCTGGTCATACATCCATGCTCACTGGCCTTTGTCTAGGCATGGCGCCTCTTTCTATTACTGATCATTAACCTCGGGGCGCTGAACCTCGGCAACTTGGCTCCTCCCCACAAGGGGTCTCGTCTCCAACCGTCTTAACGCGGCTTTCCCCAGACTATCCCCAACTCTCCAGGACCGTTAAACTTCAGATTTCCCTAGAAGGTAGAGACTTTCGATTACAGTTCTTACTCGGTGTTTTATCGCTCCACTTGAAACCATCGCAACGTTTACCCATAATACTCTAGCCGGTGGAATCGGTCGGCCGTCAACATGCCTTTCAACACCCTGCTTACGAGGAAACTAGGCATCACAGGTACGTCCAGAATCCACAGACTGGCTGGCTCACCTGCTGATTATCTCAAGTCCCGGTTGTCCAGGGAGGTATGCAATGGGTCGGATACGCTGAGCTCGCGGCAGCAGTCAGCAACGCAGGCGGTTTGGGAATTGTACGTATCCGCGATCGCCTCTGAACCAGAATACGAAATCAAGAAAGCCTAACCCATGGAGAACCTACTCAGCTCACTGCCCTCACACAACCCACCCCCGAAGACCTGCGCAAGGAAATTCGCAAATGTCGAGCCATGACCAAGAATCCCTTCGGCGTCAACCTGACCCTGCTCCCCGCCCTCGTTCCTCCCGACTACGCGGCCTACGCCCAGGTGATCATCGACGAGGGGATCAAGATCGTCGAGACAGCCGGAAACAACCCGGGCCCCGTGATCCAGCAGCTCAAGAAAGCCAACATCATCGTCCTGCACAAGTGCACGACGATCCGCCACGCCAAGTCCGCCATCAAGCTGGGCGTCGACTTTCTGTCGATCGACGGATTCGAGTGTGCGGGCCACGTCGGCGAGAACGACATCACCAACTTCATCCTCCTCAGCCGCGCGCGCCAGGAGCTCAAGGTGCCGTTCATCGCCTCCGGGGGATTCGCCGACGGACAGGGGCTGGCGGCGGCGATGGCCCTCGGCGCGGAGGGCATCAACATGGGAACCCGGTTCATGTGCACGGTCGAGGCGCCCATCCATAACAACGTGAAGGAGGCGATCGTCAAGGCGGATGAGACGGACACGGCGTTGGTGATGCGCCGCTGGACGAACACGACCCGTTTGTTCGGGAATAAGGTCTCCAAGGAGGCTCTGAAGGTGGAGCGGGAAAGCAAGACGGGCGAATTCAGCGAGATCGCCCCCTTCGTGAGTGGCAAGCGGGGCCGTGAGGTGTTCCTGACCGGTGATGTCGATTTCGGGGTATGTTGTTCCTCTGCTACCGTCCCTCCTTGCGGGTCTCAGACCCCCCGGCTAACTTTATCTTAGGTGTGGACTGCCGGCCAAGTCATCGGGATGATCCATGACATCCCGACATGTGCTGAGCTTCTGGAGCGAATCGAGAAGGAGGCCGTCCAGGCGTTGGATCGGGTGAAGTCGTTGCACACAGCACCGGTACAGAGCAAGCTGTAGAAGAGTCAACCTGGTTGCTGACTGGCCGGATGGAGAGGGTCACTACAGTACACGCGGGACATGTATTACGTTTAGGTCTTTATGCAAGGAATTAGACATCATCTCCAAGATTCTTTTTGTATACACGCGCGCTCACCCTTGCAGAGCAAAGAGCTCTGTCAAGGGATATCGGAGGAAGGGGTGATGGTGAACGAAACAAAGTGTCTCGCCCTCGCCCATCGCCTTGCAACCAGTCAGAAGTAGCACGATGATGCCAAAACGTTCTCCTTGATCATCATCACCAGCGTGGACATGATGCATACCCCGCGATGATGCAGCTGGACCCCCTCCTTACATGCCCCTCCCAATACGCCGGAGAATTGCGATCGCCAGTGTACTGTACTCCGCATCAACATCATTGTGTTATCGTGGAAGCACTAACCTAGCGAATAAGAGCTTCTGGCGCGTGTACCGGGCAACGAGGTTACGAAGCAGCTCCCCTGAATCGCCGCTCAGGACACTGTACGGCTATCATCATCTTATCCTGGTCTTACCCTCCTTGCAGCTATTCCGTCAAGGTCTAGACTGAACGCTGTGATACTTTGCTCTATGTCCGGCTCGCTGACTAGAAGCTTCTAGGGATTGATCGTCTACTCGCAATAAAGCCTCTTCGGTATCTGAGACCGGCGAACTAGCCTCCACGTATAGTGGCATCACGATGCTATCACCACCTTACCACCAAACGCAGCAGGGGTATACTCTACTCGACAAGATCTGTATCTCGCCTATCGCAATCACGCACTCATACAGGGGTCAAAGCAAGACTTACCCTGGTCTTCAGCACCCCCCAGCGTCCGTTCATCTAAACGAATTCAATAAATCTTCCTACGACCTCAAGACAAAAGATCGAGTTTGGAACTTTATCCCCTTCCCCTCCCCCCCTGTCCCGTGAGTATCGATCCCCCCAACAACGACCACAAAACAAAGAAAGGAGAAACCCAAATTCAGCGTTGAAACAACAAGTCCTAGCGGGGTAGGTAACCAGAAAGAATCACGGAGGGAATATTTCAACAGCACGCATCCCCCGACCCGGAATCATCATGACAAGATCAAGCGTGAACTCCGACCTCATGCGTCGACCCCGAAACATGGGGGTACTCTCCACGCTGTTACTGCCCTGCATCCAGGTGCGCAAGCTGCGCCGCTCGCGCCGCCAACGTGATCACCACACCTCGTGGTCCTGCGCGGGAATCGCCGAGTTCGAGGAGCAGCAGCAGCAGCAGCAACAACAAGGAACCACCGAGAAAGACCTTCATACCCACGATACCGAGGGGTACACGGAGCTGGCGAGCTTCCCCGAGAAACCACAGCCCGCCGCGACAACGACCACAACACCGTTGACGCACACGAAGTCCATCCGCCTGGTCAGCTGTGCGGACTCGGAATGCTCGACGCTGGGGCCGGACGAGGGCCCGATTCTGGAGAAAGATGACGAGGCCGGAGACCAGGAGAGAGAGGACTTCCTGGCGGGCAAGGAGAGCGCTCCCGAGAGTGGGAACGCGACGCTGTTGTCGCTGTTGTCGGATGAGGAGACGGATGTGGAACAGTCGGGTGGTGGTAGTCCGCCGCTGGTGCAGAAGGTCATTGCCATGGAGGTGGTCTCGTCCTCGCGGCCGCCGTCGCGCGCTGGTGCTGGCGCAGGCACCCCCAAAAGCAAAGATGATCTCGATCTGGAGCTGGCGAGTCGGCAGGTCCCCAAGATTCAGGAAGACCGACGGCCCCGGCCGGCGAGTATGCAGGTTCACTCGACCGGGGGCGCATTGAAGCTTCCGGAGATCAAGAGCCGGGTGATCGACGATATTCCGGAGGATGTTGAGGAGGAGGTCGTTGGCGTCAGGGTCCGGCCGTTGAGACAGGCGGCGAGGAAGAGTGCTCTTCTGAAACCGACGGTGGTCGAGGGAGAGGACGACGACGACGACGACGACGACGACGACGAGAACGATGACAAGAAACGGTCCTCAACCTGGCGCCTCAGTCAACGCAAGTCCATGATCGAGCTGTTCAGTCTGCTTCAATCCACCGCAGCCGCCGTCGCCGCGGCCCCAAAGTTCTCGAACCTCAAACTGCCTCTCACGCAGAGGTCGCCCTTCCGCTTCTCCACCAACGCCGTCGTCGATGCATCGCCCTCCTCGGTATACTCCACAGCCGCCACTACCACAACGTCACCATCTCGACCAGCGACCGCAGCGACAGCAGCAGCAGCAGCAGCAGCAGCAGCAGCAGCAGCACCCAGCACCCCACCCAAGAAAGCCAAACTCCCCTCCCCACCACCGCCCACACCTCCCCCGAAATCCCCCAAACAACTCCTCCAACAACGGCCCCTCCCGCAAACCCCGCAACGCAAGCCCCGACACAGCAGCTTCCAAGAGCAAATCTCACCTCCCACGGCCACCTACCGCACCAGTCCAAGCCCAAGTCCCACCAAGAAACAACGCCGAATGGGCACCGTCCTGTTCCCACTGACCTCCTCCTTCCGTCCCACCAGCGGTGGGAACAACAACCCAGGCGTGACGACGACGACGACGACAACGACAACCATCCCCGAGTCCCCATCCCGTCGTCAGTCCCGTCACCCTCACCAAAAACAAAATCAGAATGCACAGACTCTTTTTTGCTAGCCACGGAGTTCGGGGTACCGGTACAGGGGTTCGGGTTATGTTTTGTTGGTGTCTATGGTCTCTCTCGGGGGGGTTGGTAGCTTCTTTTTTGAGGGCGTTGTTCTTCTGCTTCTGAGGCACCAATCCTCTTGGGGAGGCTTTGGGCTTTGGATATGAATGTAAACTACATAATCCCCCCGGCGTCACTTTTGATCTTTTGGGGGTTTCTCTTCTCGGGTGTATTTATTTGGTCCGGGATGTTGGATCATCGGTTCTTGTGGGGGCGTTTACTTTCTTTCTTTCTTTCTTTCTTTCTTTCTTTCTCTCTTTGTGTGTGTGTTGATTACGGGGTTAATTGGTATCTGTTGATAAGGTTGTGGGGGTTTTCCTCCGAGGGTCTAGCTAGATCTGTATGAGGTACTGAGATCTTCGGGATGGGATTCTAACGCATCCACTACCGAGTGATCACCTAGCTTACTTACTTTTGGGTCTGAAAATGCACGAGACGGAACTGAGTTCAAGAGCGAAGAAGAACAGAAGGGGGGGGGATGACGGGAGCTCCGAGTATAAGCACCATCATGCGTTTTCTTTTGTATACTCATACGACATACGACATACGACATACACCTCTTTGTATCAATGGCATGCAGGTAGCTTGGGGTCATTCAGGTATTGAATCGAAGATAACTTCTTTCGGGGTGTACTTATTCTCTTTCTCTTCGGGAGCCGTGGTTATGGATAAGGAGAATGGATTATGACTGAATGGCACTTGGCACTTCATACTGTCTGCTGGCATTGTCTACGGTCGACTGTCGACTGTCGACTGTCTACCATCGACTGTCTAGTGCATAATCGACTCCGAGGAGTGGTTGAGTTCCTCTGTGTTTCAATGCGCCTGCTACCGCTATGTATGAGAACAGCCGCATGTATGGTATGCTGATATGCCCTCGGAATCTCGGTTATCTCAGTAGATTTAGTCTATGCAGGCAGGGTGCAGGTTTGTAGTAACGGGGGGAGCGATCCTAAGAATAAGAGGGGTGGGCAGACAGGTTTTGTCTGCTGGGGGCATGTAAGATGAGATCTTGGGTTCTTGGATCGTGGTTCTGGGTGTGATTCTTGATAGAGGGTTAAAGTACGACTGCTGCTAATGTTCGGCTACTATGTAGTTAGGATTAGGGGCAATTGGGGCGGGGGGGTTCATTGAGGGCACGACTTAGTTGTGAACGGCGGGTAGGAGGTAGATAAGGCCATTGGTCGTCTGGGAAGCTTACCAGTCAAGAGTGCCCGCTTTACCCATGTGGTTACTTCACGTCAACTGAAGTCAGTGCTTAAGCGGGTGTTGCACTGAGGGCTGAGGGCAGTAGCGTATGAAAACAGCAGGATGAGAGGAAGAGTTGGAATGACGATGTTTAGGATCAAGCATATTTGCAAAGTAGAAATGCCAGCCTAAGGCACAAGGTCCCCAATGTGCCATCGAGAATTACAAGCTACAGAATACCAGTCTGCGAAAAATCAGGTAAAGCAAGTCTAATGCATTGAAGCTATATGCCACGACACCAGCGCTGGCGCACCGGGAAATGCACAACTAATGATCAGATCATAGTTTCAAAAAGCAAAAACACGAATCTTTCTCCGAGAGTGCCACAGGCGCACAATTAGTGGTACATCATCTGCTCAAAACAGGAATAGATCCATAATCCTCCTAGACCGGAGGATCACAGGGCGACCTGTTTTCCTAGCCCCGATCCATGGCCCCGAAGGGCTTGACGAATAGTGGCCATAAGCAAAGACTGAACCCGCTTACAAGATAGAGCCGAGGGCAATGCAGGGCAGGGCAACGCCGATGAGAGAGTCGCTCTGCGGAGGAGGTTAGCAGGTGATAGTTTGGGAGGAAGTGGCAGGCACGTACGGCGTCCGAGGGGGAGCCCTGGCAACAGGCGATGTTCTGCTTGCACTGCTGGTTGACAAGATCCTGGAGAGGGATGCCAATGATGGGGACTGCGGATCGTTAGTGAGGGGCTGGTGCGAACATTGATGGAAAACGTACTCTGGAGATCGAGCTTGGAGCACTGGTCGAAGAGACCGAGACCCTCAGAGCCGGAACCAGTACCAAGGAGGTTGCCGAGGGTACCAGCGAGGATACCGTCGTCGATGGTGGTGGTGTCACCGGCGTAGGTGGCCTTGTTGCAGCAAGACAGCTGAGCCTGGTCACCACACTTGGCGGAGGCCTGCTTGACGGTCACATCGTCAGGGACGGGGAAGCGGACATCGCTGTTGCCCTTGTTGCCGTTGCCGTTGCCGACACCAAGGTTGCCGTTGGCTTCGGGCTTGCTGGGCATGGCAGCGACGGTGGCGGCGAGAGCCAGAACAGCGGCGGAGATGGTGAACTTCATTGTGACTGTGGGGTTGGATTTGAACGAGAGAGTGAACTCGGAATGAATGGTATGTATAAAGAACGGTAGGTCTGTAAGAGACTGGAGAGAGAGAATGCTCAAGAGAGTGATTGTGTGATGATGAAAAGAATCGACTGGAGGGCAACTTTCACCACCCTTATATAGACTTTCGTGGAGGCCCTCGAGCTCCGAGTCCATACACTGTCGCGCCTAACAAACCGCAAACCGGTGTTTTGCACACCAGCAGCATCCTCAGCATCCTCCTCAGCATGCCCCCTTGTGGAATGCAGCATGCAAGGACGGTGTTCGCCGTCCTCGTTCCTGAGGATCCATACTTGGCTCGGTCCCACTCCCTCGGCCAAGAGCTCCCTCTGCTGCAGCGGACGGTATGGATCTGCCCCAAGCCATCGCCTCTGATTGTTTGCTTGCAGCCAGTCCGTACTGCCGCGCTGCTTTCCAGCTCAGACACAGCACCTTTGCAGGATAGCTGGGGTACATTGCAGCGAGGCTAATGTCTCATTCCTCCTACCCATTCAAGACGATCGTCACACAATCTCTTGCCAGCACACGTTCGAAGGTGCATGCTTATGCATTTCCCTCTCGTCAAGATTCTTTCCCTTCCTTGTTGACTCACCCAAGCAACCACCCAGACCTGCACTCCAAACAATACCTCGAGAACAACCCGAGGTCAGCCACTTTCCGCCACCGTTTCTGGTCGTGTGCCCTTGCCACAAGCCCTACGGCCCCAGTCGTACTTCTCGTAACCCTCACGCCTGCGTCCGAAGACGCTCGTGCGGAATGCGGGTGGCGTGGCAAGCATTGTTGGGCTGGGGGTCGACCCTCGAGTAAGGTTGCAGGGCATATGCAATAGCATGCTTCAGGCTGCAAGGGGGGGGGTCCCGGTCAAGATCGAGGGTCTGTCAATCAATCCCTTTCTTCTTTGTTTTTTGCCCTTCCAAAACAACATACCCGGAGACTTCATGTCCATGTGGGCGGAGAGAGAGAGGGGCCTCTGTAGCGGTGGGAAAAGGCGCAAGGGGTGCAAGATTGACTAGTTGCTACCTAATTTCCGAGTGCAAGGACAAATCGACCCTGTTCGCGGAATTTCTTGCCCGTGCCCGTGAATCTTCAATGCTTTGATTTGTGTCTCGGACTGTGCAATTCCTTTCCTTGGAATTTGGGTTCTCAGACAAAGGAACTGGCTTTGGTTGTCATGGGCAGCGGACTCGGTTTCATTAATGGATTTGAGACACATGACGAGGCTGGATGGTAGATCCTTGTTTGCGGTGTCGTTCCGGGGGGGGCTGCTGGCTGCTCTGACCGCAGGATGGCTCATACTTGGGCTTAGTGTGTGAACTTTGGCGTTCAGCGGTGAATTCGATCTTGATTGTGGTGCAGGTGCTGGCTTGTTGTTCGATGGGGGTTGGGGTTGGGGAACATGTGATCCTCTTCCTGCCTGGGTGCCTTGGTGCCTTTCTGCCTCGACTCGATTGTGAGGCATCAGTCAACAGTAGAAGTAGATTAGCATGTACGCATATACCATAGAAAATTCGCATCCAAAAGTTGTCAGCTTCAGTATTTAGAGCCCTTGATCACAATTATCGGGGACATGCTCGACATGTTCACATCAAGGTGCCGGTGTGTTATGGAGTCGGATATATGATGCTTATGCACAGATGTATATATATATCTCCTACTACTATCTGCTAATGCCTCCCTGACTACCCACTGCTCCAGTATGAATAAATAACAAACACAATGGAATCAAACCTACACTTCGATCCAGCTTTATCCCCCATAAAGCGAATGGCCATCGAGGCAGCTATAGCGATTTACTTCAGTTGATCATCTCTTGATGACTGAGACTCTCAAAATTCGGGGGCAACCCAGCTAGTAGTCTTGAAAGGGCATAATGACATATATTCTAGATGCACAGTACTAATTTCGCTCGAGATCTTACTTGTACTCACAATTAGGCACAAGTGACCACACCCATGGAAAACAAATGGACAAAAAGTAGCCAAGCTACCACCCATGCCTTACCAAAACTTCGAACCGACCCAAAGCTAAGCGTGTCGCATGTTCAATCCTCGTTCAAAAACCCCTCATATGATGACCAGAGGATGCAGAAATGGCTATCTCAGCGCGTGGGCTGGATCGGTCTTCCCCGATGATTAAGCCTGGTCGTCGAAGCAAGGGTGAGCCTGAGCACAACTGTTGCTTTGACCTGAGCATAGGCACAAAAGCCTTATACATCGCTGACGTGTTTATGTCTCTTCAGGTGTATGAATGCCATGCCAGGGGAGTGTTTCCTTTGGACGGACAGTATGGGCCTTGGCGTCTCGTAGGTCGCAGCAGAACTGGAGATGCAATTGTAGCTCTTGATGCGACCTCAATATATATACATATATATAGTCATGTCTGAGCAGCCTAGCCGATAATGAAAGTTTCAGACTATGGGTTCGGTCTTGTGAAAGTAAACAGGAATTTGATGATCTTCGGGTATATATTCCAAGCTGACCGTCACATTAGCTTTACTGAAGACTGAGATCAGGAGGTAAGTGCGACTTACACTTAATACCTTTGAGATATCTAATATTAGTATCTCATATCCGATCATGATTACAGTCCAGATTCACTTGACAGAGTCCAACAAGAGGATAAGGTCATCATCATTGATACCTTACTCGGTACGGTAGGTATCCCAACTACTTCCACCCCCACCAATCAGAAACCCGCGAGATCGAGTCACTGTCCCGGGACGCCCACTAACCCCAAACCAGCTAGCGTCTCATGCTACCCGACTCGGGGCCGCTCCGACTCTCCCGGATGAGCAAGCGGTCTGACGGGGCAGCTTTCGCTATCAGTTCTCCGATTCCTTCCACCATCTCCCCCTCTGCGCCCCCCAATTCAGCTCCAGTGTACCAGAGAGAAGACAAGACTCTGTTGAGAATCATATGCGTCTAAAGGTTGCTGACGCTCTCTGACTCGAGCTTCTTCCGACAAAACACAGTCACTACGTGCATCACACGCACCAAAGGCAGAGAGAGAGAGAAAACGAGGAAAAAAAGGAAAGAGAGCTAATCCCAGCATGTCCGCGACATCGCCGCAAGACGTCCCGGGTGGTGGCGTCGCGTCCCCGGCCCCGGAGACTCTCCCGCGCGATGCAACGCAGGAGCAGGTGACTCCTTCGGATGTAAGCACGGAAGGTACAGCGTCAAGGAAAGAGGAAGAGGCGGCGGAACAAGCACAGCGGCAAGAGGAGGATGTATCCGGTCAAGAGGCGGAAGAGGGAGAGGTAGAGGACGACTCGGAGAGAGAGGAAGGGGAGGAAAAAGAAGCAGCAGCAGCAGCAGCAGCAGCAAACCAACAAGACACATCAGCTTCGGCGCCACCGTTACCAGACGAAGTGCCCCCACCGCTCCCCAACGAAGTGCCACCGGGCGACGACGATGGATGGGAACCCGTCTGGGATGCCAACGCCCAAGCCTACTACTTCTATAACCGCCTCACCGGGGTATCGCAGTGGGAGAATCCACGGGTCCCCGGTGCCTCGGCCCCCGCCGCGTCCGCCGCCGGTGCCGTTCCCATTGACGACAACGGCGACGGCGACGACGATGACGAAGACGGCAGTATCCAGGAACAGCGCGCACGCGTGCTGGGTGGCTACAACCCCGCCATCCACGGCGACTACGACCCGACGGCGCCGTACGCGCAGCAGTACGAGCGGCAGGACGAGGCGGCCGTCGCCGGCATGGACCCGAACCAGGCGTACGAGGCGGTGGGCGCCTTCAACCGGTTCACGGGCCGGTGGCAGGCGGCCTCGCAGAACCCGGAGTATCACAATGACGAGAACAAGTCCAAGCGGCAGATGTATGCGTTCTTCGACGTGGACGCGGCGGCCAACAGCCATGATGGCCGCAGTCTGCGGGCGGAACGCAGCGCCAAGAAGCTTACCAAGGCGGAGCTCAAGATGTTCAAGGAGAAGCGACGGGAGAAGAAGGAGGAGAAGCGCCGCGCATGGCTGAGGGATTGACCTGTAATAAAGCCGGCCTCGAGTCGGATTCTTTTATGCTTATTCTTATGTGTGTTGTGTGTGCTGAGATACCTTTTCCCCGTGCTTTGACCTTTTTCTCGTTTCGTTTTTGTGTATGTCTTAAGGTGGCTAGCTTACATTGGCGTTTCATGTAATTCGCAAGATGCATAATAGAGCCACAATGGTATATATGAATTCGTTGATTCGTGCCTTGTAGATGGGTGAACTTATCGTGATGACTCGGGAAATGGATGAGTGAGTATACCGGATCAGGAGGCGGCGATTAAAGATAAGATCCACCGGGAATGGGGATGCCAGTCAGTCAGTCACCTGACCGGGCCTCAAAGTTCTCCCCATCAGAAGGACAATTGGGATAGCTTCACATTATCCAGAAGAGTTGGCGCCTCTCACAGACTTAATTTCCAAAGGTAAGACCTAGTCAAACCTACTGCTTTCCACCTGCCATACGCTTTGGAACTCCAATCATCACTTTGTGTGCATATTCCACTGAAAGTGAGGGGAGGGAGGGAGAAGCCAAAAAGAAAAAAAAAAGAAAATTCCGAAAAGGGAAATATCAGAGGATTCGACCGCTATGATCTGGCCGCAAACCCACATCGCCCTTTTTGGGTGTCAACGGAAAGAAAGCACGAAGCATGGCACTTGGAGAATCCAGCTATCCATTTCATTCATCTGCCCAGGGCATTCCCTTCTTTTGTCTTGTTCCATACAACATCCCATCCCACCCACCGTCCCGCATCCCATCCGCAAATCCTATACATAACGCAGACCAAGACGCGAATCGCTAACAAAA
Source organism: Aspergillus japonicus CBS 114.51 (assembly GCF_003184785.1). NCBI lineage: Eukaryota > Fungi > Ascomycota > Eurotiomycetes > Eurotiales > Aspergillaceae > Aspergillus > Aspergillus japonicus. Next base: position 42,842 of record NW_020291707.1, read on the forward strand.
CCACCCAGATACCCCATATTCATCTACCCATCACCCTCTGAAATAGAGTGAAAGCTTTGTGAAGCACAAAAAAGAAGCGAAAGGCCGACCCCCCCGCAAAAAATGGCTTCTCCCATCACCCTCCCCGCCGACACGATCGACGACCTCATCTACGACGCCCGCTCCGGCGACCTGGCCGCTCTCAAGGAGGACCTGACGGCCAGCAGCGCCCAGTTTCCGGGCGTCTCGCCGGGCGCGCTCGTGGCGGCGGCCATCGACGCCGCGCCGGAGGCCGAGGGAGGCAGCGGATCCAGCCTGTTGCATTTCCCGGCCGCGAATGGGAATCTCGGTACGCAAGCGCCCCAAACCCCCAAACCCCTTCCTCTACTGTAATCATGGAGTGTCTTGCACTGCAGTGTGGCCTGCCTGCCGGCCCTTCGTGAAAAATGGTCCTGGACGAGTGTGTCTGTGATTCTGGCTGATGAAGGCCCCAGAAATCCTCAACTACCTCCTCACCCTCCTCGCGACGGAGGACGAGGCCACGCGCCGCCGCATCGTCAACCACCGCAACCACTCCGGCAACACGCCGCTGCACTGGGCGGCGCTGAACACGCACCTGGACTGCGTCAAGGCGCTCGTCGAGGCCGGCGCCGACAGCTCGGTCAAGAACGCCGCTGGCCTTGATCCTGTCTTCCTGGCTGAGCGCGCGGACTGGTCGACGCAGGAGGATGGTGCTGCTCCCGCTGCTGAGGCTGAGGCTGCCGAGGCTGAGGCCGACTCCAATGCGGCGGCGGCGGCAGATCCCGGTACCATGTCCAAGGGACGACAGGTCGTCGAGTGGATGTTGAGCGCCGAGGTGGCGGCTGCCGGCGGGGATTCGGAGACGGTGGTGGCCTCGGCGGGGGTGCCGGTTACTGGGGATGGGGATGAGTAAATTTACTTCCTCTCCTCATGAAATGCTTACATGGTGTTTTGTTGTATTTGATTCTTTTGTGTGGTTATTCCTAGGGTCCTTTGTTTGGTCTTGTTGTATAGAGTTCTTTTTTTGGTATCATCTATTTTATACAGTGGGGAAAATGTTCATTTGGGTGACGCTGTCGATACTTGTGCTTTGAAATGTCTCTCTTTTGTTTCGTCTAATGTCTTGCGGACCGTAACTTTGTGTTGTCGTCAATGCATGTGGGAAGTAGAAGAGAAGCAGGCCGGTAGGTAGATAGGCGCGCAAATCATGCCGTCAGGTTCCATCAATCTCGTCGTGTCTTGTTTCGATCCTGCGACGCAGCCGACGGGCTGGATCGTAACGACGAGAGACCCGGTATCGTGCTCGTCGTGGCACCGCCATCGACAATCTCGCGCACCCGCATGTCGAGGCCGACCCGGAATCGACGGTCCCGCCAGGTCACGGTGACCCCTCCGTAAAACGCCCAGACCCAGATCGGCAACGCCAGCAACTCGCGCCCCAGCCAGGCGGCCAGCCAATGCAGGAACGGACGACGGGTGATGTTGCCCTGGGAGGGCGGCCGCGCGAAGGACGGGGTATCCTCGTCGAGCTCGACGGTGCGGCCCGAATGCAGCATGAGATAGACGAGCCAGTCGGTGAGGATCCAACCGAGCATGCTCAGCCCGAAGCACGCCCAGAACGCGGGCCAGGTGGCCAGCAGCGCCTCGGCCGCGGGGTACCCCTTCCGGCCCAGGAATTGCGCCAGCGCCGTCGTGACCCCCCACGCGCCGTAGCACGAGCACAGGATCGATTCTGTGCCTGGCTCGACCAGCGTCGCCAGCAGCACGGTGAACTTGCGCACCCGGAGCCACCGCACCCGGCGGGCCACGTACGACTGCACGCTCATGTTGGCCACGGGCTGGAAGGCCAGGTCCCCAAACACCATCGCGTGCTTGCCCCACCGCTGACCCAGCTCCTTCTCCTCGCGCACCGCACTCTTCCACAGCAGGTCCCCGATCAGGTGATCCTCGCAGATGTTGTCGGAGAAATAGTCGATGCCCGGGTTGCGTCGTCGTCGCCGATCCGCGGCGGCCGACGGTGGTGCGGCGGTCAGGTAGTCCAGATGCGAGCGGCGGAACATGTTAGACTTGCCCACGATGCAGGGGGCGATGAGCACGGTGTTGATGGCGGTGTACATTTTCGCATGCGACGACGACAGGAACAGCTCCTCCAGCCGGCCACCCCCGGTCGTCAGAGGCCCGGCGGCGGCGACGTCCCCAGCAGCAACATCATCATCCCCGCCGTTCGTGTAGGACTCAAGCAGCGCCTCTTGCTCCCCTCCCCTTCTCCTCCTCAGACCTTCCGATCCCGTCACATCCACCGCGACAGGTAGGTGATGAACGAACTTGTACCGTTTGCCGCCGCCGGCGGTTGTTCCGCACAGTTTATCCACCATCCGGCCACACACCCCCTTCCCCACCCAGACATTGCAATCAATAATCCACACGATATCGCCCTTGGCTTCCCGGTAGGCCCGACTCATATTCCGGATCTTCGGGTTGGGACCCAGCTCGTAAGCGGGAGCAACATTACCGGAATGCTGCTGCTGAAGGAGCGGATCGTCGTCCTCAACGAAGATCCGCGCGTCGGCGTGGGGGAAATCCGCCACCAGTTTCTGGAGAGTCGGGTAGGCGGGGTCGGTCTTCGTGGAGATGCAGAAGTAGACGGTCAGCTTGTCGCGGGGGTAGTCCTGGCGGAAGGTCGAGGCCAGGCATTCGTAGAGGTGCGGCTCGAGGCCCTTGACCGGGCGGATTGCGGTGATGTGAGGGGCATCGTTGGGGGTGGTGGTAGCAGAGGTGGTGGATTTATGGGGTTTCTGGAGGCAGTGTTTCCATCTAAGTTGCGGTTAATGATTAGCTTTTGGTGTTGAGGATGCAGTTCAAGAGTGGATGCGTTCGGGGGAAGGTGGTTTTTGTTGTGACGTACATCTGATAAGTGCCCAGCGAGCAGACCAGCGTCACGGTCGTATACCAGACCAGACCGACCCAGCCCGCGACGGCTGGCCATTGGATGTCGCCGTGGCGAGTGGCCAGCCCAAGCTCGGAGGCAAGCGACCGCAGGTGAAGCGTCAACATAGGCAGAGGCAGAGGCAGAGGTGGGTAGCAACAACAAGGTCGTCCGACGAGGAAATCATTCTATGGGGTAAAGAGAAGAAAAAAACAAGGAACTGGCGAAGCGAGTGACAGCAGGCAGAGAGAAATGAGCGAGCACAGACACACGAGTCCCTTCAGGCAACCTCAATGCGGTCCAGGACCAGACTGCAAGAAGGTCACCCAGATTGCAATTCACGAGATGCTCAGGCAGTCCAATCAGGCCGAGCTGTCACCTAGTAGCAAGCAGCTAGCTCCGGATTAGTTGCTCGATGGCGGAGTGAGGCTGAGATGCAGTTGCGAGTTTCCAGTCGGATCTCACGGATTCCGGGTTCGGCGCGCGATGGATGGCGGGTGGATTTTCCCGATCGTCGGGCGCATCTCGTCTGTTCTGGTGCTTGATTCCTTGTACTGTACGCAGTACGCAGTACCCAGTGATGTTCGCTACCCCTGTCTAATTCCGAGTTTCATAGTTGCGTATTTTCATGTTTCAGGTGTCAGAAATGTGTTGAAGTTGTTTTTATTAAGTAGTAGTATGCTAAATGGCCTGTTGCCCGTTCCGTGGCGCTGATATTCAAATTCCACGTTTGAACTCGCCCTCCAGTAGCTCCCTCCAATTCCTGCTAAAGACGAATAGATAATGGAAAAAAAAAGCGATGAAATCCCAGTATGCAGTCCCTAGAAAAGCGATAGCACAACGCGAAAAAAAAAAAAAAAAAAAAAAAAAAGGCAAGGAAAGATCAACCCAGGCCGAGTGTCCCAATATCCCCAATCCTACTGTACAGTCCATGCCTTATCGACCATCCTCGCTGCTCATCGTACTGTGCAAGACCATACGCCGAGCAAGCACGCCGCTCCGAGGTTACGTCTTCTTTTTCTTGCGGATCAAATTGGCTTGTAGAACATTGACCCCGGAAGTTGACTCGGGTATAGGGGTGGACACTGTTGCATCTGCCGTCGGTGCATTGGCGTCTGGCGCGGGCGCATCCGCCGCCTTCTCAATGTCTTGTGTTTGGGCGGGTTCATCTTCGACCTTCTTGCGTTTGCGGACCAGCGTGCTGCTGATGAGAGTGTTGACCTCCGTAGTTTGCTGCGAAGGATTGTCGGTGCGGCCTCGGCCCAGGACCTGTTGCCCGACCCAGAGTTGGTCGGCAAGTGAGGCGATCTTCTCCCCCCAGGCTCTTGTACTGGCGATCGAGACCTCCTGATTGAAGAAGTCCTGCTCAATCAAGAAGTCAATCGCCGCCTTGTAGTCGGCTTCGCTGAGCACAGCGTGGCCACGCCCGGCCTCAGGCCAGAAGAACGCACTGGCGTCTGCGGTGCGCTGTGCCGTGGACTCGGATACGGACAGGGTCTCAGCAGTGGGCTGGGGGCCTGAGGGGTCTGTCGGCTGTGCGACACTCGGGCCTTCTGAGGCTTCCGGTTGCTCCAACGAGGAAGCCAGAGCATCGTTGGATTGTGGCTCAGGTACTGTAACCGGTGCACGGGTTTCGGCATGTCCAGCACCGCACGAGAGGGTCTTACGGTCACCCAGAACCGACCGTGAGCTGGTCATCTGGACGGAATTGACCAGCCCCGGCGGGTTGATGACGAGCCACAGGAACCCGACCAATCGTCCCGAGGAGCACTCCTGGCGGAAAGACATCATCTCCCAAAACTGGTCCAGCGACTTGACGCTCCGCCACTGACCGGGAGCCACCGAGGACTTCCCGTCGTCCCCGGACTGCGGGGAAAGCTCATCGTCCAGGTCAATCAGGAAGCGCGTCTTCGGGTCGTCGGGGAAGCGGGGGACCAGACAACGGGGCGGCGCCTTGGGGTCGTCGCAGAGCTGATGCAGAGGGTAGCTGTTGCGCCACCGGGGGCGTTCCTGGCTGTCCAGGCGGGCGGCACTGGGGAAGAAGCCCCGGGTTTCGAACTTGTCACACCCCGGGACTATCAGGAAGGCCGTGGCAGAGCTCTGCGCCGACTCCGTCTGTCGATCCAGGGCGTTCTTCTCGTGCGAGCCGGACTCCGGCTCGTACTCGCGGAGGATCGGGTCGAACACACGGCACCACCACTTGATCAGCCCCCGGTCGTCGAGGACATGCTTGCCCTCGTTCTCGATGCTGCCGGGGAACAGATACTGGTTCTGCGCGCGCGCGAACAGGGACACCACGAGGCGGACCCCCGGTCGCTGATGCGTGCGGACCAAGAAGGAGAGAAAGGTCTGCGAGATGCGCCGGAGCAGGGAGACCTTGGGGGCGTTCTGGAGTAGATGTAGGAACCCGGTCGAGTCGGCCTTGGAGACGAAAATCGTCGTCAGGTGCGCGGTGCTGTAGATCAACACCTCCACCCCCAACACAATGATCTCGGCGCCATCCTTCCCCTCCGCGTCCACCGATGCGGTCAGAAAGTGATTCTCGCAAAAGGTGGGCTCGGAAGTCTCGCCGGGGGGTGCAGCGAAGAGCGCAGGGCAGGGAGTGGGAGTCGAGGAGACATGGCGAATGGTAAGCTTGACACCGGCGGGCAACACCTCGGCCAAGAGATCGCCTAATTCCACCTCGACCTGAGACATGGCTGGCCTAGAAAAGACCCTCGAGGTGGCCAGATCAACATAAGATGTCCAAGGGTGATTTTGGAGAGAATTGCCCGTCGGGTCTTTCTCTTGCGATTCCTTCTCCTGGTCTTTTTTTCGACCCCCTTAGACGCGTTCCATTTCACGGGCGCATCACGTGCCCGCAATCTGACTCTTTTCGTCTGCTGTCAGCACTTTATCCCTCGCTTATCCCCAGAAGGCATTCGACGGAATTTATCAGGTTGAAGAAAGTTGTTTGATTGAGAGGAAGGTGAGAAGTGAGTTGTATGAGCATAATCCTGCGCTTGCACAGCGGGAGCAGCTCCCACTAACAGGAAAGATCTCGCAGGATGCATAGACGGACAAGTAGAATTGAAGACCCCCCAGAATTTTAAGAAAGACCGCCAAAAAGCTGTCCATCCTTCCCTATCTATACACAACAAGAAGACTTAGAAGTAGCCCGCCACCGCCTTGAGATCGTCGGCGTTCAACAACGCAACCCCCTCCTCGAGCAACGTCCTCCAAATATTGTTGCGAGTACGGATCGGATAGTAAGGGGTACCCCAGTATCGCGCCCCGATTCCTCTCTTCTTGGCGGCTGCGATTTGCGCGCGGATGGCCTGGGTTTGGGTCTCGTTCAGCTCACTATGCGAAAGAGAACCCACGGCCGCCACGAAATTGGTTGACGCAATCGGGGAAATTAGACCGGTTACATCGGCGAATTGATCCTCGTCGAGCCGGTCAAGGGGGGCATCGAAGAAATAGTCTCGGTTTGCCACCGGCCCGACCAGATCCAGCGGCGTGTTACCGGTGCCTATCACTGTGACGGGTCCTTCGGTGATAGTTGAATTGTCTTTGAGAGTGGTCAAGTAGCCACGAGCACGAAGTGGTTCCAAAGCCTTGATAACCGCATCCAAGGTTTCCGGTCCGGAGGTCTTCAGGTCAATGAAAAAGTAAAGCGTTTGTGAGGTGTCGGTGTCAAAAACACCGCTGGCCGGAGTCAGCGCAGGTCAATGCTGATGGACCATTGATCCGGAGTAATCAAGCGACAAACAAGCGAATCTTACTTTTTCGTGGGCGACGTCACAAACCGAGACGTGGGATTCTGGCGTTGAAGCACGTCCAAAATAGGGTTGATGTAGAGCGACTCCAGTGTTCGCTTTTCAGTCAGGGAAGACTCGTCATGGCCGACCTATTCGTGTCAGCCTCGCGCCAACAGGATAACGTAGAAGGAGACCGACATAGAGGGTGCCATTATACAGCCACACATCGGCTTCAGTCGATATGCATCCCTTCGATAGGCCTACGGAGATAAGTCACTAAAATTCCATAGACCGGTAGCGTTGAGAACCAGCTATACATACCCGAATAGAAAGGAATATCCCTCCAATAGTCACTGGGATGAGGTTAGACATCGTACCTATTTGGCGAATGTCAATGCTGGCTTACTTGTGTGAATGAACTGGGATCTGTAATTTGGTTAGAATTGCTCCGAACGATGCCTTTCGCAGTGCACAGCCAAGCTTGAGATTCAGCACTGGTTCTTAGAGACTCACAGGCATAACCCCTCTGGTAAAATCGGTGGGATACCCATACTCGTTGCTCATGTGGGTGTTCTTCAGCACGCTCTGTAGTTCCGTCCCCGCGTCTGCGGCCTCCGTCGGAGAGCCAAGGAGGAATGCGGAGGCCGCAGCAAGCAGCGATCGGGAAAGCACCATTGTATATACTCGGAGCTGTGGTCCAAAATAAAAGTACCTGCGGCAGTATCTAAATGAGTAGAGGATCAAGATAGTCTATCTGATATAGCAAAGTATTGAATAGAGAAGAACGCGGGTTGGCGTTCGGTCCCGGCGTGATTGTTGTCGATCGAAACAAAGCTTAGGACAACTCGGAGAAGCGCAAACGGCCAATCGCAGTCTCACGTGGTGTTCCAGCCCTCATTCTTATATCAGCCACCAGACAGCGCATAACATCATCCTGAATCTCAACGAGTAGGCGCTTATAAGCTTTACTATCTATTATATGAAGAACTAGTTGGTAAAGAAAATGATCAACAGGTTTAAAAATGCTTCAAAGGCCAACATGCGTGTAAAGAATTAAGCCAATCGCGCAAACGCTAATCAGGTATCATCTAAACCATAGAGTTCATCAATATAACGAAGAGGAAGCTAGTGCATCTAAGTAGAACGAGGGCTCCTCCCATTACGAACGATCGACAGTAAATGTCCAGCGGAGCTTTGGAGTCGTCTCTCAGACCTCGCGAATCGAAGGTGGCCGAGAGTTGCTTTGAGAATCCTGCGTACTACTGCGTCGGAGACTCAGATTGCCAATGCGCTGCACGAGGTTGCTACCCACTGCATCGACAGCACCCTTTGGCGCCAGCAGCGTAGGTCCTTGCGCGGCCGCCTCTTGTACCCTAAATAGCTTGACTCCGGTGCCATTCCACACTCCAACAGTGCCGGGTGTAGCACCTGACGCGGACCCAACAACCATTTCGCTCGAGAAGATGAATCCCCAGAGCAAAGACTCATACCAACCCATGGAGAGGGCCGACCATTCGAACGAATGGACACGAACGGGCGAGGGTTCCGAGACGATGACCTGAACCATTGGCTCCTCCACAAAAGTAGGGAGGTTTGTGATCAGCGTGCGCGTCTCCGGGCTGGAAGCAGACTGAAAAGCTGATTCAGGCACGTGGGGCATGATGGCTGAAATGATGGTGAGGATCGTGTGTAGCGGCAGCTCAGGCAACCAGGATTCAAGCTATGATTTTCCAGTCAGCAAGTAACGTGTTTGACGAAAGGGGGTCTTGCTTACCCAGGTAGCAGTCGGCGTGAATCCAGTCGAGGACGCAAGGAAGGCTGCCGAAATACTGCTTTGGCTGGTCATGCTGTTCTGTCTGGAGAAGGTGGGCTGTCCGGCTGGCATCTTGCCACGTGCCTTTTCAGACATTCCTCGAAGTTGAAGGGGCACGCTCTCGTCAACGATAGAGGATATTGATTGCCGTCGAGAAGTCGGCACTGATGAAACAGACGAAACATCATGGGCCGGCGATTTCTGCGCCTCACCTTCGTCATCAGAATCATCTCCGCCAATTGCGAAAGGACTATTCTCTTCCGGAATGCGACCCAGCGATGCGCGTGCACCAGAGGGAGCTTGCGTGTCTTCTTCAGTCGGTGAGAGGACAGGGCTTGCAGCAAATTCATTCCCTCCTGACTTTCGCCGCTCATTTTGGCGTTCTATCTCCTGCTGTCCGCTCTCAAGCGTGAATTCGCGCACAGCCTCGAAGCGTCTGCGATTCTTGAGAATAGAATAAACAAGATATGAGTTGTCTAGGTCGAGTTAGCAAGTCAAACGAGACGAAACATATGCAAGCTTATCGTACTTGTGAATTGATGCTCGAGAATAGAATTGATCGACTCAAGCACGGATGCTAAAAGGACGTGGTTCGTCTCGTTAGCGAGAAGGAAGCTGGGCGCCGACATTGAAGAAAACAACTGCAGCAACTTTGAGCAGGACGCGGGAGACAGATGTTCAACGTGTGCGGCAACGTTGTTGATGATTGCCAGTAGCGCGGGATAGACAGCCGTCAATTGTCCTTTGCTGGCAGTGATCAGAGTATGGATAGACTATATCGCTGTCAGTCTCGAATGTACGAATATGGATGAACAATGACATACTATGATCAGGAAGTCTGCATATGAACCCTTGAAGCCTGGGATCCGGATATTTTGCGGAAGGGTTTCTTGAGCTTCAAACTTGAGGTTCAAACTCTTGCCAAAATTGGGCTCCACACTCATTGTCTGCAAAATGAAGATGCACATCCTAACCACACCCTGCTTAGAGGGGTCGGATTTGTACACGATGGCATAGAACAGACACAGGATAATGAAATCGTGGGAGCGGTTCGAATCGATGATAAACGACCTGAAGCGTTTGTTGCACTGCAAGGCCTCCCAGAACAGCATAAGCATCTCGGGGGCCCATTTCACAGACTTTTGACTCCCAGGAAGATAGGAGTTGGTGACTTGCATCTGCACATTGACTGTCAGCAACATACGTACTGCAAGGCGAATGTAAGCTTACTGGCTGATTCAGGATCCGGGTCATGCCATCCACGAGAAATTGAAAGTCTTGCGGTCTATGCAGTCTGCCAAAATAATGGCGGTAGTAGTTTTTCGGAGGAGCCCCGCGACCGTCCTCAGGCACGGGGTATAGAAGGAGCACCAGAAGAAGCTGCAAGCAGTAGATGACCAAAATTTGTTTCGGATCTTTCCACACGACATGGTCATACGGTACTCTCCAAGAGGCAGGGTTGTATTTGATCGCCTACACACCAATCCAAGTCAGATACAGGCCCGTTTCTTAGTAGATACCAAATGACATACCGTGTTTAGTAACGAGCACAGCAAAGTCAAGACTGCCTGCTTGTCGGGGCAAGTGGTGATGTACGTGATCGCCCTCACACCTTGCACAGGAAGTAGATCTCAAAAGAAAGTCAGCATGGAACCAGCGTCAGATGTGACGGCCGAGACTCACTTGAAGGCATGTACATCGCTTTCCCGGTTAGAGTGAGCAGTAGCCGTAGGACCTCGCAGCGATTACTTTCCAGCTCCTTGGTCGACCCCATTGAAGTATTGCATCCCACTCCACTTTGCCAGATCGACCAGGACACTTTAGTCTTTGCAGATGACAGCTTCGGGATCGTAAAGTTGGTATAGAATAGCAGGTCGAGGAGGGTGTCGATCAGCTCCTCAGCGAGTGGCTTCGCATCCTCCAATTCAGCAGCCCGCGGCGAGGTCTGATCCCGCTCTTCCGCCTGTGCTTCATCAAACAATACTTCTGGAGCCACCTGCGCCTCCCGGGTCTTCTTCTTGCGACGAGCCCAGAAGAACTTCTCCTCCCATTCCTCTAGATGCTCCGCCTCGTAGATGTATGGGAGCAGACGGGTGAGGATGCGGATACAGTTGAGCGCATCGCGGTCGGGCGCAAGCTCCGGGTCTGGGAAGGAGGGATGATTTTTCAAAACAGTGAGGCGCGAAGTGACGGAGAGTAGGAGGGTCTCGAAGTTCGATAAGGCATGGTCGCGCGTGCGCCGGATGTCGGCCGGGGTGAACAGGCTGAAGACATCCTCCGTCGACTCTGGGAGCTCCCAGAACTGATGCCAGATGTGTGAGTTTAGACATCAACCTGCCTCCAAAAAACGCCATGGAGCAGAGATACATACCCTGGTCCAGTAGGGATCGTCCGCAGCAATGTCCTTCTCCTCAGACAGACGGAAGATGCCCTGCTTGAAGACTAACTTTGACTCGGAAGCTCCCATCGTGAAGCCACCATGAAGGTTACAAGCCTATCAACCTCATGCAGTTGAGTGATATAGTCGGGAAGGGTAATGCTTGGTGCGAAAATGATGCTTTCAAGAGAAGTGCTTTGGGACGTAAGCCCAGTAATCCGATGCCGCGTGTGAATGGACTTGGTGGCATGTTGGCGTTCGGTCTTGGGTCATTGCCTTGGAAGCGGGTACGACTAGGCCCGCGGAGACCCGACGATCAATCAATCATTCAATCAGCCATCAATAACCCGGGGTGTCCTTTCTTTCTACCTATCTCTGTCTACTTCTACTGGCCATGGTCTACCAAATTTGCAATCGCTCTTCCAAGTGAAATAGTATTTGAATCTAACATACAAAATGCAGCATCTCTATGCTGATAACGGAGTCTAAAGATCCGGATGCACCCCGCTAGTAATAGCGAAAAAAGAGATAAGAAAGGAAAATTCATGAGTTTACATCACCTCCCCTGCCTGCTTCACCTCCACCCACTGCCCCATCCGCCATCGACATCGGCTTTAATAACTGCTATTGCTTGCTGACAGTCGCCGGCTTCTCTCGTACAACCACTTGTTGCTCAGGCCTAAGTTCACACGCTTACCCCCTACAGGGGATGGACTGGCGGGTCCAAGGCTCGACATGGTTGACAACGACATAGAAGACACGGTTGACATGGTCGATTCTTTGAAAGACGCAGTAGAGTCTTTGAAGGACGCGGTAGAATCCTTGAAGGTCATGGTCGAGTCTCTGTAAGGCGAGTACGATGTGCTCCGACCGAGCGGCGATGAAGATCCGAAGCTCGGTCTTCGTCCGCTTTCTTTGCCGCTGCTGTTGACCAATTTCTGGAACAGCGGACTAGGTGAAGGGGAGAAGGCAGGTCCCGAGGATACTCTGCGACCGGAGGCGCCAGCACTTGCCGACAGCGGAGATCCAGATCTACTTGCTGGGCTCGCGCCACGGGATGTAGAGAGACGATATTTAGGCGGAGTAACATAGGATGTACCGGGAGTCAGTGGCGGTGTAGCAGTGGGGTCCAGCCCAAGAAGCGAGCGTTGGGTGGGGGTCAGAGGGATGTCGGCAAGGTCGTCCTTCGGTCCAAATAGAGGATACAGCGCAACGAGGATGTTGAGAACAAAGATCACGCGCAAAATGAGGAGGGAAAGGTCAGGATAGGTAGAGAATTGGGTGATATGTTGGAGCCAAAGACAACTGTAGAAATCATGTTAGAAGTGTCCCCGAACCCTAGCTGTTATCAGCACGTCACGACTGCACAACTTACTATGACTTGATAATATCCCCAAACACACAGGTAGCGAACAAAGCGGCGCCATTCCACACTAGCTTGTTGATGTTGCGATCTCCAAATGTCCCAGCATTCTGTCGACGAACCACCTCATCCAAGTGAGGGTGGCGCCATTTCCCGGGCGTCTGGCTCTGGTCGGGGACTGGTACGATTGTAGATGCAGCTGTTGCAGCTTTGGGGGTAGAGGGAGGGGCTGAGGACGCCATTGGGAAATACCACGATGAGAAGAAGGGGCGGGTATGAATGAAACTGACAAGGAATGAGCACAACCGCATACTCTAGTAGGAGGGTGAGGGGAAACTGACTTACCGAAAGGAATAAGGGAAATTGGCCGTTGGGACTTACCTGGATATCAATTGCGCACGGGGGAGGGGGCTGTATCACATGGGATGGTTGTTATAATCTCCGATCAAAGCCTACGACAAGAGTCCAGACAGGACCATAGTCGCAAGGAAGTACGGAGTAGCAGAGAAGCCCCTGGGATGAAAGAGGAAGAAGAGGAGAGGGGAGGGGAGGGGAGGTGGAGTTGGAGACGCAGGGCGATTGATTGTTTTGGGTGATCGGTGCACCGGGCCTTCACCAAGTCAGGAATCACAATGGGCAACCACAAGCGCCATTGCCGCCGCGGTGAAGTTTTCTATCGGGACTTACTTGACCGCCCGCCCCGACCCTCGCCCACACGCGCCCGCTGCCGTTCCCCACACCTGGCATCATCATAGGTAGTCAGCCTACCAGTGGTCCAGTATAATAAGGTAGCCTTACTACGTAAGGAACGCAGGCAGCTGTCCCGTCAGCTTACCATCAGCCACACTCTTCCCATCTTAACAGTTTGTATCTCACCTCAATCTTCAGTTATTCCTCTCCTACGTTCACCCGGTATATGTACACCCTATACTGAGAGAGATTAATCCTCAGAATGGACTCCGAGCCGTCCATCGTCGCCAAACTAGACGCCGTCGTGGCGGAGCTACTGGCCGACTGGAACATAACCTCGACTGTGATTGCCGGTGGTATTGTTGCCTTCCTCATCTATTCATTTGTCACATCGCAAGATTCGGATATACATCCCTTTCTCCTCGCCCGGCAATCGAGCGCATTCCCCGTCCGGCACCCAGGCCAATCTGCTCCGTATAGAAGTCTCGAGACCCCGCATGGCTTTCCTCTGCGCACGGGTCTGAACGTCAAGGACCCCGGGGCTCCCAAATGGACCAGTGGCCGGAAAGGTGACTTGCGTGATGTCTGGAAGACTGCTGTCCGCGGGTCGGTGGAGGAGAACGGAGCTGTGACCGGCAAGCAGGGCAAGATCTTTACCGTGCTGGGAAAGAAGGCGACTGAACACTCCTTGGATCAAGTCACTCAGGAAATCAATGTCATCGGGACCCGCCTACGGGATTCCAAGGTCAAGACCGTGGCAGTCTGTTTGACGGATTCGATTGAGCTCCTGGCTGCTATCTTCGGTTTGGCCTCCGCCTCCCCGACCCTGCCATGGATTTATCGCTAACAGCGCTGTAGCTGGAGCTTTCTATAACTTCAAAATTGTCATCATTCCCCACAACTTGAAAGCGGAAATTCTGTCGGAGTTGCTGCAGAAGTCGCAAGCGGATGCGTTGATCGCCGAAGCTGGATCTCTCGACTTGTCATTCGTTGCCAAGGATAACAAACAACTGTCGCAAGTGATTTGGGTCGCCAAGCTCGGAAGCCGACACATGGACTGGAATGATGTGCCCCAGGACGTGAAAGGGACGTTGGAAGTCACTGTTTGGCACGAGCTGGTGGAAGAGAAGAAAGAGCTGGCCTGGCTTGAAGTACCTGACTATGATCCGAGCACTCCGACTCCTTCTGTGACCACTGTTTGGCCGTCCAAGTCCTCTCAAGGCGACTTCATTGAGTACCAGCCGGAGGTAAGATCCTGTCGCATCTGTCTTTTGTCGCTATCTGGTGGCTAACTACAAGGGATAGAACTTGGCCTCAGGAATCGCCGGCTTGTTGTACTCTCTCCCCCGTCAACAGCGTTTCGGCCCCAACGACGTGGTTCTCTCCATCGACTCCTTTTCTCGATCGTACCCCCTGTGCCAGATCATGGCTGCGCTGTTTGCCAATGCTTCCGTCGCCGTCAACTCCGTCGCCGGCGAAAGCGTGGACTTTGCTCTTGCGACTGTAGGAGTATCTCCAACGGTCATTGTTGCATCGTCTCGCACCATGTCCGATTACCACACCAAGTTCATGAAGCCTCACTCCGGGCCCGTGTCTTCCCTCGCGCGTTGGTTCCAGGTGCGAAGCCTGGATGCTGGATACATGCCGTCCCACGGCCTACTGAGCCAGCTTGCCAACGTTGGGCCCATGGCCGAGCTCTCTCTTGACAAACTGCGTCTACTGTGCATCTCCCACCGGTTTGACGCCGATCCCGAGGTCCGCCTGGACTTCGAGCAATTGACGGACCTGCGTCTCTTCACGGGTGCGCGTATCGTGTATGCTTTGACTGGACCTGGAATCGCCGGTGCCGTGTCGCAAACCAACATCTTCGACTACAGACGCTTTGAGGGCGCCAGCCACTTTGGTGCCCCTCTCAGCAGCGTCGAGGTTGTTCTAACGGGTTTGTCGGAGGATTCTCAGAAGGAAGAGGGTCAGGTAAGCGCAGCCAAACTCCATGCCCTTCTTATCGGCGCGTGTAGCTTACGCACTCCCCAGATTTCTGTAGCCGGCCCTTCAGTCGTCTCCGGTAAGACAGTGCTACCCGTGCAAGCTCGCTTGCGCGATGACAACACGTTGGAGCTCTGCGCCTGAATTACCTGCCAAGCGAAGGATGAGCGTTCTTGCGTTATGAATTGAGGGGTTTGACTCTATATGCATTGCACTTCCCCACCTTTCCCTGTGTATTATGTGTTCCATCCTGCATAGGCGACACAGAATGACTCTTGCACCGGCATCGTGATGAACGCCTCAGAATCTTATGAGTATAGCCTAGGCTTTCGTATGTCGATGAATTGAAGAAAGGGATATGCATCTATTTTCGAATACAAGATATAGCTCCGAGCGATTCTGAGAAAAGATCATGGTAATGTACAAAAAAAGGGAAAGAAAAAGAGGCATGACAGCCGGCGGCAAATTAGACAAAAACGATCATGGCTTGAGATATCATTTGACTAAGGCCGTGACCTGCCGGGAGCCCCGTCCGGGCTTTGTCCGGGACAACGTTGGGGCAGCATTCTTCTGGATCTTAATCCACTGCCGCAGGGCCTGCTCGTGTTTTTGGAAAGCCTTCAAGGTTGTGGCTTTGAGGGGCAGCTTTTGAGCCAGCTTAATGGCGTGGAAGATGGGGACGTTCTGCTCCAGCAGCAGTTCGACCTTCTGGTAGTTTCGGTACTCTTTCTTCTGGATCTGCTCGTCCGTCTGGACGGGAGTCTCGGACGAATCCTCGCCCGCGACCGGCTTGGTTTGCTCCGGCACCTTGATCTGGGGCGGGGTCATGTCCAGGTGGAAGCTGTGCTCCAAGCTGGCGAGCAGCCGGTCGCTGTAGGCGCGGACGAGGCCGTCGGCGTCCTTGCCGCCGAACTTGTCGAGGGCGCGGGCGGCGCTGAGCTCGAGCAGCACGGCGATGACGGCGGGGCGGCGGCGGGCGTCCTGGCTCAGGAGGCGGTTGGCGTGGCGGGGCAGCGACATGACGTTCACGAACTCCTCGCCGAGCGACAGGAGGCGGTCGAGCTCGGGGCCCTTGAAGCCCACGGCCTGGGCGCGCAGGTGCAGCTCGAAAAAGATCTTCTCGCCCAGCTGGGCCTCGCGCAGCGAGAACCCGGTGGTCTTGGCCTTGGCGGCCTCCAGGATGGCGAGCATCGCGTTGTGGCGGCCGGCGCGCCGCACCACCATCTCCAGGTTCAGCTTGCGGTGCACCTGGTGCAGCGCCGTCAGGAACGCCGGCAGCACCTTCCAGTCCTCCGCCGACCGCATGCGGCGGATCACCGCGTTGGCCTCCGCGTTGCGCGGCTGCGCCGTGAACTCCTTCGGCCGCAGCTGGTACTCCTCCGTCTCGCTGATCGCCACCGTCACCGGGTGCTCGTCCAGGGTGCCCTGGTGCTTCTTCCGGTAGATCAGGAGCTTCTGCTGCTCCGTCAGGTTGAGCGGAATGAACACCTCATTGCGGAACTTGATGAGGCCGGGCTTCAGCTTCTGGGGGGCGCGCTTGAAGGTGGGCACTGGACCGAGGATGGTAATAATGTTAGCTTTGGGGCTACTTTCGTAGGTAGGGTTTCTCTTGTCATCGGGGCGTTTGGGTCGTTGCAATACCTTTAGTGAGATACGTGCGCTTCTGTGAGAAGGAACCGACGGCTTGGCCGAGCGTGCTTGCATTCTGGCAGCGCAATAGCCTGCTGCCCATGGCGAGCTGCGCCATTTCGATATGTGGTGGTGGAGGAGGAGGAGGTGGTGAGAGAACGTATCCGCGAGGAGGAAGATAATTCCGAATGAATTTCCTGCAATCCGGAATTGACTCGAACAACGAGATAAATAGACGCACACGTTCCCCCAGGCCGCTAAGAACAAACTCCAAATTGAGGAATCAAGATAAAACTTGGAAATGCAATGAATGCAACTCACTCCCTTCCCGATAATCGTGAAAGTCGCGGCGGCGGCGGCAGAAAATCTCCCGCATTGAACCAATGGCGGACGACCCAAACAGGCAAAGGGCGGAAATTCTGCCGGTCCGAATTCCTCTCTCTCTCCAATTCAGCATCAAGTTGTTTCCCGCTGCCTTCGCGCTCTCTCTCAACCAATTCGACCCAGCAAACGGAACGCTGCAAGTTGCGCACATCTCGCCATGGCGAACTCCTCCTCGATCCTGCAGCAGCTGGGCTGCTTCCGGTCGCTTCTCACCAAGCCCCGGGTGTCGGGGGTCACCACCACCACCACCAGCGGCCGCCGCATGCTCACGACCGTCTGGTCCGCCAAACCGGCCCCGATCCCCTTCCCCAAGAAATTGCCTGAACAATTCCACGATCAAATACCGAAGCGCTTCCGATTGAACATTGGTACGTCTTTTGCCTATGCCTACCCACCCAAATCATCCCCTGGCCAGCTAGCTAGCAGGCGGGGCAAACACATCCCCCCCCCCAAAAATTCCCCTTCAATGCTAACGAACACCAACAAACAGCCCGCAAGAAGATGAAGATCTACCCGCCACCCCCGCAGCTCAAGTGCAA
The DNA here is from genome assembly GCF_003184785.1 of Aspergillus japonicus CBS 114.51. NCBI lineage: Eukaryota > Fungi > Ascomycota > Eurotiomycetes > Eurotiales > Aspergillaceae > Aspergillus > Aspergillus japonicus. The sequence continues at coordinate 60,289 of NW_020291707.1, forward strand.
GGACCCGATCGACTTCATCACGCAGACGCAACTCAACAAGCTGGACCCCTCGGGCAAGCGCCGCGAGCTCTTCGACTACCGGCGGCACGCCCGCAGCGTCAAGCCCGGCGACATCATCCGCGTGACGTTCAAGAACGGCGACCCGTTCGCCGGCGTGGTGCTGAGCATCAAGCTGCGCGGCGCCGACACCTCCGTGCTGATGCGCAACCAGCTGACGCGCGTCGGCGTCGAGATGTCCGTCAAGGTGTTTTCCCCCAACGTCGAGAGCGTGGAGATCGTGCAGCGCACGCAGAAGCGGAAGCGCAGAGCTCGCTTGTATTACCTCAGGTGCGTTACATTCCTTTTCTTTTGGGGAGACAGAAAGACGGGGGGAAGGTTTGTTTGGGTATGCTAATTCGATTTTCTTTTTTTGCGGCACAACAGACAGCCTAGACACGATATGGGCAGTGTTGAGAATCTGGTCACCAACTACCTCAGACAGAAGAGAGCGCTCACTGGTGCGAAGATGGGCGGCAACCAGAAGCGGTGATTGTTGCGGTTGGGGTTGCGGTTGGGGTTGGCTGGAGGTTGCGACAACGGGCATGGTTTGGGGCGAATGTATTTTTATGTTAACTAGCATGTGTATATTGGATCTTAGGTCCGGGTGTTCGTTTTTTTTTTTTATCTCGTTTCGTGTTTCGGATACAGTTCAAATCAAAAGATCTGGGATTTCCTCTTGGCTTTTTCTTTTTGTCTTCCAGTTTACACGGCAAGAGGTTTGTCTTTGTCTTTGGTTTGGGATGAGAGACTTCGCAGATACTTTTTCCACATTTACACATGATGCCTCTACATATTGCTATACGTTTCGGATATGGTTGTATGCACCGAGCATATGAGCATACCTAAGGCCCAACGCAGGACTTGCGAAGCACATGACAGCACTTTCCAGCCCGGACGTTCTCTCTCCGTCATCTAGTATATGTACCGAAAGCTGGTCCTCGTATTAGCAGAGAACAGACTTCAAAGCAAGAGCATCCAAACACAAAAAGGCAGGTCTTCCAGAAGAAATGCAGGAAAACACGAAGCGGCAGGACGTACTTCAAATTCTCCCGATCCGTCAAGTCCAAGAAAGCAGTCGAATCGAGATCTCTCCCTTCCAAGCCTCCCTCGGTCTGAGACTGGATCCGATCGCGGCGCCGGTTCTCCCAGCGAAGCAGGAAACCCAGGGTCGAGATGAGGACAACCTCGAGCAGGTGGCAGACGATCATGGACCAGATTCCGAGCTCGTACGTTGGGCTATATCGACCAAAGTTTTTAATTTGAGCTGAGGATTGTTCAATGATCGAGTGCTTGCTGCATAGAGCGGACTTACGCTTGGCTTGTCTTGTAGAAGAACGGGCCTGCGATGTTGCCGGTGCAGTAGCCCAGGAATAGCACGGCGTTGGTGACGACTTTCTTTGTGTGGCCTGTTTCAGGTTCATCAGCCATGAGCCTATAGTTGGGGGTCTTGGAGATCGGGAAGTGGCAAGCACTGAACGCACCAGCGGTGTTCGCGATCTGCATGCTGAGAACCAAGACAAATGCTGCATTGTACGGTCCGGTCAAATAGTAACAGATCAAGCGACCGACTTTTTGATCTTGGGGCACAAACCGAAGACCAAATGCTCCGGCTATGTTGGGCAATAGAAAGATAACAATGAACAGGCAGCGTCTGTTCTCGAATCGGTCGTTGAGATAGACACAGGTCAGAATCGACAGGGCAATCAAGACTCCGTAGGGGATCTAAGAAGTGAGCAACATGATCTCTCGTCCTAGAGAATGGGAGTATGCATACCTGCATGAGGGTTGTTACGAGAGTAGAGAACCCAAATCCTTTGATGATGAGTGTTCCAAAGTTGGAGATTCCACCGTTGGGTATGTTGCCTGTGCAGATGGTATTGATCAGCTAGGGTTGAAGCGGTAGAGGTTTCGAGACCTTACAGACTAAGCCCAAGGCGAAGAAAAAGTATAGTTTGTAGTCTAGGAAGGCTTCTCGAATCTGGTGCAGTTTGATGTGCTTGTTCTCAACACCAGTTTGATTCTCGCGAAGCCGCTCGACTGCAATACGACGCTCTCGTTTGCTAAGCAGAGGCGCTGTCACTGGCGAGTCAGGAAGCAAGAAGAACATCACTATACCCCAGGTTGAACAAAGACAGCCACTAGAATGTACGTGTCCGGTCAGCTCAACATTCTGCTCAGCAATGATCAGCCTTCTCTTACATCACAATGAACTCGTACTTCCACGAAGGAAGTGCTCCTCTAATATGCCCTATTCCATATCCTAGTAGGCCACCGAGTGCAATTCCAAGACCGTTGGCCGTATACCATAGTCCAATTCGTACCGGCTGCTCGCGTCTCGTATACCACATGCTCGTTATAAGCATAAAAGCTGGGTCGGCGCAAGCTTCGGCTGCGCCTCCCAAGGCTCGTAAGACAGCAAGAGTGGCGAAATTATGACAAGCGGCTTGGATGATAAGAAAGACTCCCCTTGATCGAAGCATTAGCTGTGAGCCGCATCGGTAAGGTTAATGGCGTGGAGGTGGGCTTACCACATGAATATGTTCGCACCAAGATATTTTCCTGCGCAAGAAGGTCAGTTCTTTGTTCCGGCTGAGGACTATGTACCGTCATACCTATAGGCAAGCGTTGCATAAGGAAATTGGTCGGCTTGCCGGACATTAGCATGAGCCATCGAAGTGATGGGGAGGTCCAGACTCACAAAGGCCCAAGCGAGGAATCCGAAGTAGAATACACTCGACAGCCAACTGTATTGTGTGCCATGGAGATTCAAATCCTCCTGGATCCCAAAGATCGCCGCATAACTAAGGGTGGTCTGTACGCCACGCCAGTGAGCAACCAGTAATCTCCGATGCAGGAAGCAGAAATGAGGGTTGCGCACCTTATCAATATAGAAAAATGCATAACAAACGGCCAGGTAAGGCAGAATCATCAAGTCGATCTTCCGAAGCAATTTCCTTGCCTCCGAGGGGTCAATCTCTTCATGAGGGGCATCCGGGTCGTTGAAGAGAGCCATGGCAGTGTCCCCATCCGGCCGCGTTCCAGGCTTCCACCCTGGCTGAAAATGGTTCTCATCATGCGTATCTGAAGGGAGATCGGCGATGTTCTCTGTATGGAGGGAACTGGGTTCGGTCTGGGCTTTATTGCCCATGTTTGAATTTGGAGTGTGTTGTTGCTCCGTAGGTTGAAAAGAGCCTGGAAGCAACAGCTGAGGTGTGACGCACGAAGAGAAAGAGATCCTTGGGCACCTTTAAGAGGCTTGGTGAATGAAGTCTCAGACCATGCCTAGAGCTATAGTGAGCTCTATTTCCCGCCTCGCAAACCTTGCTCAGAACCTGATACCTTGGTAATTGGACGGTCGTTCATCGAACGTGGGGGTATCAGTCCTGTCATTTGTGCGGAGAAATGTGTTCTTCAGCCTGTCATCCAATCCACACAGAGGCAGTGCATCGTCCATGAGCATTAACTTTATACCTCGGTCATGCTCCGTCTGGAGGTTCCCTGGGTAGCCATCCACAGCATGGCTTTGATACGTGGGATATAGATCTCGGAGTAAAGCCGAGCATGATATGATGATGTGAAGTAGCTACCGTACATAAGACAGGCAGCTGATTTCAGGAGGAGAAGAACAATGCTGGGTGCTGGGATCCTCGAGATGGTGGATGAAGTAGCAATGCGGGGAAGTGGAGAAGAACGACCCCGCGTGGGGGTGGGCAGAATCTGGGGTAATTTCATCTCGCCTCCTGCCTCGGCCTCGAAGTATAAGTAAGCTACCTTGGAAGCATGCTAGCATACAACAGGATCTTTAGAATCTCCTGCGCTTTACTCTGACTTCCTGTGGGTAGCCGACATACGAAGTCCAGCTTTATTACTGCCCACAACATATTCATTTACCAGTGTAGAAGCTGCTGTGCCCAAAGCTCAAGACTCATGCTAGGGAATCATGATAGGTGCCCGAGAGAGGAGCTATGGACTGACAAGCCATTCAAGGTTACGGCTCATAACCTGGGATTCACTCTTTTGCTTGAACAATCCTTACGCTTCTGCTCAAGTCAAAAAGATAGAGCATGCGAGCACAGTGACAAGGCGGCCATATTGCTACATCAAATGTGTTAGTGACCCTTAACACCATAGGGGATTGCACTGGTCAGAAAGAGGGCTGGAATCGTAACAGAGTTCTTTCGAGGAGATGGAGACGGAAGGATGTAAACAGACCAGCAACATCCAAAGTCTTGCTGCCCGACGATGATTGATTCACCGTCAAATCGCCTTGACCTTGCAGCCTGAGTCTGATGATTGTATCTTCTAATCCAGTATAAGAGGAAGTCTGGTAAGAAGCAGACAACTCTCCGTCGCCACCACACATGGCAAGCTAAGCCCAGTCCGAATGGGTATGCAGATCCACGGGGGAACCCCGTGCCTGTATACAGCCACAATTTTCGGGATATAAATTGAGGAGTCAAACTCTAAATAGACTATCCTAGCCTAAATCTAGGCAGATCCTCCACAGGTAGAGCCCGAAGTTGGCTCCGCGACCTGGGAGCCTATCTATGAGTATATAAGCTAGGAGAACGGCACTGATCGCCAAGGGCGGGCTCAGCTATCTTGAGCTCCCTTGGAACTAGCACGGTATTGGCTATCTGCAGTGATTAGCTTTGTTGAATCACTAGGTGTTGATCGAGCCACGATGCACAGCATGGGGGGGGTGACCCATGTTTTCTGCAGTTCGATATGCCACATTGATGCATATCCCTCGTGGGAGGCGCTTGAAATGACTCATTAGTATTCGCGCATCTGACCCGTGTTGTTCGTTGATCAGATACTCTGTTCTAGGCTCCTTCATCAAGGTCACGAATGATACATTCCCAGTTTCGTGCTCAGTCGACGCTGACCGGAGCATCGGTACGCGAAGTCTGCAGTACGGATGGAGCAGCCGCCAATGGCGATGACCTTGAGCGGTGCGAGGTAGATGCGAGCCCAATAACCCACGTCCAGAAGCATGTGTGGTTCATGTTAAGCTTGCAGACCATGATGTCCGACAATGAGGCACAAATCGGTCTGCTCAGGAGGTAATTCCTAAGAAGACGAGGGGTATGAATTGCCACGTTCTGAAATGAAAGGTCTGAAAGACTTAGTGGAGCTAGATGAACAACCCCGGATAGAGGTATACACTGTCGTGCTAGCTTTGGTTCAATTGAGGTGTCATGGCAGCTTCAGAGCGAATCCTGACAATGACTCGGGATCGTGGTACGCGCAATTCGTTTCTGAAACGAGAGGAAACACGGTGTTGAAACACGATTGTGACATCTCAGAATTGAGGCGCAGTACTTTTCGACGACTTTGCGGATCATGGTAGGAAGGTTCGTCCCGATCAATGGAATGAAATGAGTCCCAATCCCTGCCATCTCTCAATCCTGTATCGATGGTGCAGATTGTAAGGGGGCGGGCGATAAGTAACCGTGGACCTTACCTAGTACTCCCCCTCCCCCACCGTTTGAGCGAAAGACGGCCAAGTCCGCCCGCCCCCAGCGTAAGCGCCCTTAAGGGAATTGCCTACTGCACTGGCACCGTCAGCCTAAGCCCCTTCTCCCCCTCCCGCCTAGCGGCATGCATTCCGGAGCTCTGCCGTCCGCTCGCTCCCTTCAATACCCGAGGGTCAAACAACGGTTGACTCGATCACTGGTCACACACCGACTTTCGTCGTTCTGAGCACCACCCATCCCATCCATCCATCTGCCAGACTAGAACGACTACTACTGTACCCCGGCTGCAGGCTTGCATTTGGTGTGCGGGTGGAGTAAATTACAATTGGCCCAAGGCGCCGTCATGGGCCTGCAGATCGAAAGAATAGGTGATGATGGGTGGTGGTGGTGGTGGTGGTGGGATTCTCACATGCTCCTCCAGCAAACCACCGGCGACGGGCTCCTCCCCGGAGTCACGATATACTGAGGAGGGAAGAAGAGTTCGGGGACTCAGGTCTGTCTGAGATTCTTCAGTAAAGAATTGATCCCGATCCTTCGCCGTGCTTGATCGCGCCTAGTCCAGTGCGATTTATTTTCGAGGTAGGGATCCGTCTTGCCTCGTTCCGGCCCATTGGCTGAGTATCGGAGTATTGCTGCATTAGTGCCACCGCTAGCTAGGCATGGTCGTTTTGATATGGACATCCAAGCACCATGGTGCTTGTGTCGCTCAGCCTTCACTTCGGAGAACTTACCTTGCGGGTTCATTTCTAGACTATCGAGGAGAAGTAGTGTATTGAATTTGAACAAAGTGTTTGCGCCATTGACTCCGGCAATGGTCTGCTTGGGACTTTCAAGGTTGAGGACTAGCGCAACTAGATTGGGGCATGAATGGAGGCCATGGGGAGACAATAAGGCCGGTGTGCTTGACAGCCGAAGAACCATAAAGGGCTTTGCAACCCACCCCTGCTATGCCGACACAATTTATGTCAGTCTGAGCCATGTGAATAGATTATAGGGTGATTATCATGTTTTTAAGACCGATTGAATACCTTGCACCGAAGACGAGACTTTATTCGATGTCTCACTCGATGTTGATCCGATGACAGAACACCATGAAATGCGAATGGCCCATGAGTTATACGTGCCTAGGTATAACTACTAGTACTCAGTGCATACCCGATCGAGGATCAGACGAGATTGACAACCCATAATTGCGGAGCACAATACACTGGCAGCCAACGACCACATTATTCCCAACCGAGAATCACGATTACAGCAGGCCTTATGGCAGTTGGTTTCGATTGACTAGGTTCTATCGCAGTCTTCCAGAAGACCAAAGTGTTCAACCATGGAACCATTGGTTGTTGACCCAGAACGTCCTCGAGGTAACAACAAGACGGGCACAGGGCATGTCGTCATGCTCAAAGGGTTGCAAAAGGCCATGAAAACAGAATCCGCCACGCAGATCCGAAGATCTCTGACGTGGGGGGTTTCGGCCATTGGACGAGTTGCCATTTCCTGCGTTCCTTAAAGCTGGGGTTTTTGGGGGGGGGGAAAGGGAGGGGGGGGAGAGACGAAAGATTCTTTCCTCCCCGCATTATGCGCGGTTGAACAGGGAAATGAATTCATATGAGAGGAACGTGCTGGGGACTATTGAATAAACTAGGTAAATGGTCGAGACTGTGGTGGTTTCAACGGGTAGGCTAGAAACAACTACGTGGTCCTTAGTGGGAGAGTGGAAGTGGAAGTGGAAGTGGAAGAAGTGATTACTAGGTAGCCGTTCGCAACGGATGGTTCCCATGGTGGTGGAATAATGATGAACGCACTGAATCATTATTGGAAAAGAGAAACAAAAAAAAGGAGGGAGAGAAGAGCAAAGAACTGTTCTGAGACCAACCCAATACGTAAGGTAGCCGGAAAACCCCAGTTATCGTCACCAGTGACCACCAGTCAGCCAGCCCTGGGCAAAGTCCCCTGCCCGGGAAGCCGTAGCCAGTAATGGAGTAACTACGGAGTAGGGAAGGTAAAGTGACGTAATGACCAAAATAGGTGTAACTCCCCCCCGACTGGAGCCCAGTGACTGGGAGCCGCAGCGGCGAGTTCACACGTTCTCTGCCCGTCCGTCCCTCTTCCTGTCTGTTTGTCTGTGTGGTGCGACCTGCCTCCTGCCTGCTGTCTCTCTCTCTCTCTCTCTGACTAAGGCTACAAGCCCATTTGCCTAATTAACTAACTGTTAATGAACTAGCTACTGCGGGAGAACACCACATTATATCATCTTGATTAAAAAATAAAATAAAATAATAATCATAAAAGCATCTGAGGAACATGCAACACCCTCCCACAAAAAAAAAGGCTGCTGGTTAGGTACAGTAGAAGATGTACTGTAGAAGAAGGGCTGCTGGTCTGCTTCTCCAAAATAGCATAGCATCCGGTCTTTTCCCCTCCGTCCCCCAGGTCATTACATGCACCTTTAAGGGAGGGGGGGGCCGCATTTCGTAGTTAGGGAGTTAAACACCCACAATCGACCCACTGCTGGCCACTTCTGGATAAGACGAAAAGTGGGTAGACTCCCAGACTCCCAGACTCCCAGACTACCAGACTACCAGTAGTAGTCCCAGTGGCCATCCTCAGAGTGGGACGCCCGCCTTTATAATGTCGACTGACCCTCCATTCCGCTGGGAAAACGTCAACGCTTCGCTTGAAATACATAAGCAAGGAACCAAACTGGGAATCTCTTCCAGGTTCCTTTTCCCTTCCTCATAAATCTGTCTTCCCTCCATCTCCTAAATAATCCGTACAACCATCCTATACTATCTCGGACACTACTACCACCGCTACCACTATTATCACCAGTACCACATCTCCCCCAATCAACCTCCAAATATCCCTAGATTAATCGCCACTCGCCTTATCTATTCACCATGTCTCGAACTAAGGTCCTGCTCGTCGGAGCAGCTGGTGAAACCGGTGGTTCTATTGCGAATGGATTGCTCGAACAGCCCAACTTTGTATGCTGTCCACGTCCACCACCTGCCTTACGCTTCCACCCTGGTGCTAATTGCGTGCCCTCTCGCCCTTACAGGAAGTCCATGCTCTTGTTCGCCCTCGCTCGGCCCAGAAGCCTGCCATCGTTGCCCTGCAAGAACGGGGTGTTCAGATCCGCAAAGGTGATCTCAAGGGTCCCGAGGAGTCGCTTGCCGATGTTCTCACCGGAATCGATGTCGTCATCAGTTGTGTCGGTCCTTCAGAACAACAGGATCAGATTCCTCTCGCCAAAGCTGCAAAGAATGCCGGTGTACAGCGATTTGTTCCCTGCGGTTTCATCACAGTAGCTCCGCCTGGCGGTATCATGTGGCTGAGAGACGAGGTATGCTGGCTGTCTCATCCGAATCTCACGTTCTCGATTTAACCTTCCACGCAGAAAGAGACGGTCTACAACCACATCAAGCAGCTCAGACTACCCTACACCATCATCGATGTCGGCTGGTGGTACCAATTCTCTTACCCCCGCCTTGAGTCCGGTCGCATCGATTATGCCATGACTTCAGCTAATAACGAGATCGTCGCTGACGGAAACTCCCCCATCGCTTTGACGGATTTGCGGGATATCGGTCGCTATGTCGCCAAGATCATCACCGATGACCGGACATTGAACAAAATGGTATTGGCGTACAACGAGGTCAAAACTCAGAACGAGATTTACGATCTATTGGAGGAGATTAGCGAGGAGAAGATCCAACGGAACTATGTAAGTGGTCTTTAGCACTGCTCGTGCCGCAACATCGACTGACGTCATAATCACTCAGATCCCTGAAGAGACCATCTACACCCGAGTGCTCGCAGCCCGCCAATCTAGCGAAACCTACCCTTTCGACCCCATCAAGTTCATTCCCAGATATCTCGCCGAATATCAACTATCCTGGGGTCTACGGGGTGACAACACGCCGGAATATGCCAAGTACCTGGGTTATGTGACTTCCAAGGAACTGTACCCCGACTTCACGCCTACCGACTTCAGGGAATACCTGGAAACCGTCGTACGGGGTGCGGCCAAGGGTGTGTATACCGACCGCACCATTTCCAAGGCTCAGCAACGCTTCTTCCCCCGATCGGAGTCCAGCGACTCTCTCTATACTCGGATCTTCCCTCGTACTGAATCGAGCGATTCGCTGTACATGTCTCGATGAAAGGCGACCTCTGTCCCTTGTCAGGAAGAAACACGAGTCGGCGCTAGATGCGCCTTCACCTTCGTGCTGCTTCGATTATGATCGAGTGTACGGTTTCCTTATCACAGTGGATACCACAGCATACGATGGCAGCCCTTTCTCCCTTGTTGTTTCTCTTTGCTTTTGCCTTCTCATGGGTCTTTTCTTGTTCCCGGGGGTTTTTAGACAGGCGTTCGTGTACCTATTGATGGCTTATGACTGTCTCGAGTGGATGAGTATGATTACGTCACCACCACCTTTATATACCAATGTACTTCGGGGGTTTTCTCCAATCACCCAGTGTCGGTGACAGGTCTCACGGTCACTGGAAAGATATCAAAAATTCATTCTTATTCATCATTCTTTCGTCGGGTCCTACGTAACCAAATCTCCAATGGTGACAACATGGACGGCAAGTGCAAATCATCCCGTCTGAGTCGGGCAACCACACGTTTTTTCCTTGTCAACTACGACTCAACTTTATGAAGCTCACAGAATTCAGGCGCATTCCCAGGATTCGAAATCGGATTTATCCGGAGGCAACGCATCCGTTCTGTATGGGTAGCGATGGCTCCGGAAAAAAGCGACAACGATCGAGATCATGATAGTGTCCCAACAACGAATGAAGGCGACATCCCTTCGATACGGCCTTGCTTCCACCCGCGCATACGGCCCGTTATTCCTGTCTATGGAGCTTTAAGTCCGCATCAAGTCAATCTACTCGGTGCGCACTCGTCTGCCGAACTTAACCTGCATGCCATACTTACCTTAGCCATAGCCATTGGAGGAGCGATCAATACCGGCCTCATGATTTGTGCAGGCCGTGCGCTTTCACAGTAAGAGCACCAACTTCTTCCTTTCCTCACTTCGATACTGACCAGAGACAACAGGGCTGGGGTGAGTACCTTGAAATTTTCGTGATCGATACACACTAACCGCCAAGCCAAAGCCTGCTTCTATACTTATTTCCTACACATTTGTCGGGTTTATTGTCTATCTGGTTCTGTGTGCTCTGGGCGAGGTCGCTTCTTGGTCCACAGAACCATCAATGGCCGAGAATGCGTCCCGATTCTGCGATCCGGCGCTTGGGTTCACATTAGGATGGATGTGAGTCTAAATACCTCATAGACCCTCGCTATCTTGTATGACCAGGTCTAATCAGAACAGTTATTGGTTGAAATTCATGGTTGTCATCCCCAATCAATTCGCAGCAGGAGAACTGCTGATAGCCTACTGGCAAGGTGATGAGAAAGGATATTCAATCTTTTGGATCACGTTCTTTCTCGCGGCAATCATCGTTGCGAACTCGAAATGTAGCCAATATTTCGACAAATACGAACTTTCCCTGTCCTGCATGAAGATCATTGTGATGTTCGGTCTAGTTTGTCTGTGTGTCGTCCTGGCTTTCGGTGGCGGCCCTGACCATGATAAGAAAGGCTTTCGTTACTGGAGCTATCCAGGTGCGTTTGCTCAGCACTCGAACAAGGAAGCAACGGGCATACTACGTACGGTCTTCCGAACAGTCCCTTCTGCTACGTTGGCCTATCTCGGAAGTGAGCTCATGGGCATCACCATATTGCGCACGCATAATCCCAGAGAAGCCGCAGGGCAGGCCATTGAGTCCAACTGTTATCGCATCTTGGCCTTCAATATCGTCAATGTGGCTCTATTGGGGATACTGGTTCCCTCTGGCACCCACGTCTTGGCCTTAGGTCAGTCCCCCGACAAGGCCCCGCCGGCATCAGCTTTTGTGACGATCGCAGAGTATACTGGCTGGTCAAAGTTGCCACATATCTTGAACGCCTTTCTACTGGTCTGTGTCATTTCGGCTGCTAGTCAAGCCCTCTATCTGGCGACAAGAACACTATATGAGCTTTCTGTAGATCGACATGCTCCTTCTTTCCTCTGTCGAACCAATGATCGGGGAGTTCCAGTATATGCCTTGGGTGTGTGCGCCCTCATAGGATGCACGGCATATCTGAATGCCTTCAGCCGCTCCCAGAAACTCTTCAATAACCATGTCAACCTGGTTTCGATGTTTAGCATACTTACATGGGCCTCCATCCTGGTGGTTCATATCTCATTCGTGCGAGTTCGAAGGGTGCAGAAGATCGCCGACGAGGATCTCATCTTCCGGGCTCCATTTGGAGTGCTCGGCTCCTGGGTCGCCTTGGTGGCATGTATCTTTTTCTCGGTGATTCGAGTATTTGACCTTACAAGCCGCGATGCTTACCCACAGGGGTTTGACTATCTGGCTTTCATCACATCTTATGTGGGGATCCCACTATATGCTATACTTGCCGTGGGATACAAGATTGCTACCAGGAGCCACTCGGTGCAACCTGAGAGCGTTGACATGAGCACCCTCAAGGCCGAACCAAGTTCGTTAAAAGCAGGTTGCACTCTTTCGACGCCGGGACGACCTGATCAAGTCTATCCAGACTCAGAAGCAGCCCGCATGCGCCGAAGCATAATCTGGTGGGTGCTGTGACTGGGCGGGGGACTAATTGAACTGGAGAGTGATTGCTCTGCATGGTCTGTGGGTCGGGAACAAACAGTACAGGACATGCTATAGAAGCTTGCTTACGCGCTAGACATTCTACTTCCCGTCCAGATATCTGATTCTCAAAATAATGGAAAGAAAAAAAAAGGGAAGGGAAAAAAATATTGATTTAGTAATTTTCAGTTTGCCCGACTCTTATGTTATAGCACTGACCTGGAGCGTGGCATCAGACTGCCGCATGCTGGTGTCTAATTACGGTACTCGAGGGATATGAGGGCAATGTTACCGGTGATACCAAGAAGGTCGCAAAGGGCGGCAGCAGCATGAAAAAGCAAACATATCGAGATTTGTGAGTATTATGTGGGTGTCACTGCATAGTAGGAATGGCCTATCGAGGTGACGGCGTCAAAAGGTCGAATTGATTCGCTCAAGAGGGGCAAGTGGAGGGGTTGAACTGAAGCTGTCAGTCAATCTTTCTTTAGCTTCAACCACCCGATTTTCTTGTTTGGTTTGCATCTTCACCCATCCAGCATCCAACCACCTTTTTTTCTTTTTCCGCTTCGACATTTCTTCTCTCGATTCTTCTCAAGGCGTCATCACCTCTAGCACTAATTTTCAATCAATGCTGGGTTCTACATCTGAGTGATCGGAGGCGAGAGTCGAGGAAGGTGTCTGGCGCTGGTCGCCCACTCGATTGTTTACCATCCACTGGTTCAGTAGTTATCCGTCGAATTGTGGAGAAACGGATTTCCCAATCGGTGTACTTTCACAACGGTTGGCTCCGAGGTCGTTCGATAGGATTGTACACACGCAGTCTGGCCTGTCAATCTCATTCATTCTCTGGCTCTAACAAACATGGGCTTCCCTATCACTCCAAGCCGAAGCGGGCAAGAATTGACTCAACTCATAGACCAGATCAACGAACGATTCTCGCTGGAAATCCCCAATCCCCGCATCTACTCCCCTGGTGGTGACAACACAACACCGGCATGGAGATGTTATGGCGGTCTCAAGCGGCTCTACTTCAAAGGCCCCTTCTATCGAGTCCTCGAGGATTTTGAAGAATGGGTTTCGTCTCGATCACTCCATCCATCTCGCGTGCTTTCAAGTTATGAACGGGAAGAGCGGCTGGGATATCTATTGCGATTGATTGACGATGAGCTCTACCTAATGGACAAAGGCTCATTTCCAGCCAACCGGTTGATGGAGCGACTTTCGGCGGAGCCTGAAGATCTAACGCCGAAGTCATTGAAGAGACGACTTTCTGCTGATGAGGACGAGTTCCACACTGCGCCGAGCTCTCCGGTGAAAGGGCCTGCAAGATTAGTTTCCCCATTGGAGACAAACGGTCCTCCCCCTGTTGTCGGATACTCTAATCAAGGTAGCCATCCGCAGTCAACGGTCGGGGCTCTCCCTGCCAACCTTTTTCAAAGCCCTCGTCGACCTGACTCGGGAAAGCCTTCCAAGTTCGTAGAGAAACTGACCGCACTTGACAAGTACCGGCGATACGACGCTGTACCTGCTGCCCAGACCGGCGTGAATGTCAGCTTCGCAACAACTACTGCCTCGTCCACTGACTTTTTCGCTTCCCACAAAGTCTCATATAACACCTCCTTTCTTTCGGCAACCACTGATGCCACTGAGCCCATGACGGAGGATGAGTCACTGTACGAAGACTCGGTGGTAGGGCATATGCTCAGCCAGGAGATGAGAACGACGTTCGAACAGCAGAATCGAGTTTCAGGCCCAATTCATGGGTCTCGTTACTGCGATGATGGACAGATCATGGTAGAACTTCTAAAAGACGGACCGTTCTCATACGAACAGACTCTCTCAAGGTCAATTCCACTTCGCTATCGATATGAGCTGGAAAGGATAGGTAGAGCGTGGAATGTGCCTTTAAGTCGCATACTCGTTGGCGATACCATCTCATTCAAAACTCTAGACGATTGTTGGGGATGGATAGCGGCTCTTAGCCAGCGAAACGGAAAGCCACTTCCAGTGAAGCCAACTCGCAAGGCTTGGGAAGCCGCTACGGGTGATTTCAAAACAGATAAGCATTCCGAGGTGGTCGTCTTTACAGGGGACATGGAGTGGTGCACTGCGTCCGAACGCGGTATTTTGAAGTTGAAATTGAATTCTCTGAAGACAGAACGAACCTGCCGCTTTCACCGACGCTTTGGATCGGATCGCTTCCTCAGTCTGACGATGCCTGCCCCGGCGCGGCCGCCGCCTCATCTACGGATACCCGAAAAGCCGGCTCTCCTGCGAGAAAGCTTAGCTCTCTGGTTAACGCAACGGGTGCATCGGTGCTTAGGTAGGGAATGGCGGCCGTTCTTTGTGGAGGAAGTGAAATCAAAACGGAAGGTCAAGTCAGAACCGAAGTTTCGAGTGGACTTCTTTGCTGTTGACGGCATTGATTTTGACCGCAGGGTGATAGTACCCTCGTCCCTACCTCTCCCAAATCAGGACAGTACGAACCGCACGCCGATGGGCTTAGAAGAACTTATTGAATGGCATATGCCTACAAAAGCCAATCTTGGACAGTCTAACTGCAAGCTCTTCCAGAGATTATCGTTAGGTCTTTCCAAAACTTATGCAACAGTGGTGCTGCGACCATCGCAGGTTCTGTCGCTGCCGGACCTCCCGGGCCGTCCGGTGATGAATGATGGGTGCGCCCTGATGTCAAGGAAGATGGCCAGCCACATCTGCGATATGCTGGGGATTACAGGAGTAACCCCTAGCGCCTTTCAGGGTCGATTCGCAGGAGCCAAAGGGTTGTGGATGGTTGATCGACATCAATCACAGTTGTCAACTGAGTGTAATGACGACATGTGGATTCAAATCTCCGATTCGCAGCTGAAAATCCATCCGCATCCCCAAACCTGGCAAGAGCCTGTTGACAACGAGCAGTTGACCTTCGAGGTTGTGAAATGGTCCAAGCCGTTGCATCCGGTCGATTTGAATATTCAACTCCTGGCAATCCTCGAGCATGGCGGACACGTGAGGGAATATATCGGCGACCTCACCCGACAAGGCATTGAAGCGGTGTATAAGGAGTTTGTACAGGTACTCCAGTGCGATAGTGCTGTCCTGTGTCGCAGTCTTATCCAGAAAGTCCGGCCTTCAGCGGATGACGGCTCTGGGCTGATGTCGCATAAAGTCAAACGCCTGGAGCAGTGGACGGCGAATGATGCAGAGGCGATAATACGACTTACTGAAGCAGGGTTTGGGCCTCAAAGCTTCTATCCGCTTCGTAAGCGACTGGGGAAATGTATTAGAGACCTGCTCACTCGATATGTGGACGAGTTACACATAGAGGTCCCTCTTTCGACTTACGCCTTCTGCATCGCAGATCCTTATGGGATTCTTAAAAAAGACGAGGTGCACTTTGGATTCTCCACCAATTGGCGCGATGGCGAAGGTCAATTTGAAGATACTTTACTAAACGGCATCGAAGTCCTTGTCGGCCGACTTCCAGCCCACCGTCCCTCTGACATTCAGCGCCGGAAGGCTGTGTGGAAGCCAGAACTTCGCCACTTCAAGGATGTCATTGTGTTTCCCAGTGTGGGCAATGTACCGCTAGCGCATATGCTATCAGGCGGCGACTACGATGGCGATACGCCCTGGATCTGCTGGGATCAGAACATCGTGCGCAACTTTTATAACTCGGACCTCCCAGAAGTCGAATATCCTCCAGAGCACTTTGGTCTCACGAAACATTCCGTGCCTAGGAGGAATATTCAATCCATGGACGAGTTCCTCCAAAGCGCGTTCACGTTCAATCTAACTCTATCGAATTTAGGGCGCTGCACTGTAGAGCATGAAAAGATCGCTTATGACGAATCGATCAATTCGCGCAACGCCACGGAGCTTGCTTGTCTCCTAAGTCATCTGGTGGACGGCCGCAAGGGAGGTGTGCATCTGTCCGAGCAAGCCTGGCGGCAATATCGGAAGAGGATCAGTCCTTGGACTCGTGATCTGCCCGCCTACAAGGGTCCTGAACGGAGATACAAGAAGACCAATATTATCGACTTTCTTCGCTTTGAGGTGGCTCGCAAAGAGCGCGACAAGGTTCTGGCACAATTGGAGAAGGCATTCCCCGAGAAGGAGTCTTTCAAGGACCCGGATGCAGACCTGTTGAGAGTATGGTCTTATGCCAAACAGCAAGCCGCACAGGATATGGGGCTAAAAACAGCACTGCAAGGTGTGGCCCAGAAGCTCAAGGCATCGTACGGGCAGTGGAACGAGCACGTGCAGAGGAGCCAAGAGTCCTTCTCCGTCCGTGCTCTAGAGGCTGCTGAAGGAGCTCAAGCCATTGAGCCTCCGCCAGGAGATCATCCTTTGATTCGGGTATGGGAGCACTGTCCGGGCGAATGGCTTCGGTTTTTAGCTTCCAGCACGTATAAGCGGTGGCCCCATTCCGGCTTCGTCATGCACGCCTTTGGTGAGGTTCTCTGTCAGATGAAGGCAAGCACCCTCCCGGCGCGGACCGTGACGAATGAGATCCTTGCCTGTTATCGTGTCAACCAGAAGGTGATCGCGCAGCTGACGTCTCGGGACCCGATGGATGAAGAGGACACCGGGCCGGGCGAGGACGAGTACGAAGGGCACGAAGCCATCGAGGCGATGCACTTCGGGCTGCCGTCGACAGCAGCGGGCGGATACTACGATCCGGACGATGGAATGTCGGTGGAATGAGCGAGGTTTCAGCTTCGGATAGCATGATTAATTGGCTGGAATTCAATTCATGCCTCTGTGGGGTACTGTACATTCTTGGTTATTGTGCTGCATGCATGTGCCTCCCTTGATTGAAATTTTGGATTCTTGGATAACTTAGAGTTCTCTAATTATCCCCAAGAATTGGATATAGGATAGGGCATTTGGGCATTGGATCAACTAGTTTGAAGTTTGAGTAGCAACAACGATCTACGAGACTTCTTGTCTGCCTTGGGCTGACCAGTTGGCCATGGGGTGGTTTGGTTGGCTGAGTTGTAATTACCTGACTAGGTAAACTAAGAATCATGAATCATGTGGAAGTAAGTGGACTTGAATCAGACAGGCAGGCGGTGGGACGGTGCATTACTGGGAGGCGGATGAAATCACATGTCAAGTCGTACAATTTGGCTCAATCTGACTGAAAACGGCAGCTTCCACGAGCTGCAGCTGCTTTTGCTCATTGACTCTCGACTAATTATCGGCTGTTCCTCCCGGGCGAAACAACGACCAGGATTGACCTGAGACTTCTCGCCTGGCATAGTTGACTACCTGACTGACTGACTTGTGACTCGGGTCAGCATGTGAAGGGGTCCGTGGAGAGACCCAGTAACATCATCACCAATCCAGCAGGTCAATATGACCGAAACTCTTGTTTGCATGTGCCTGAGGCAAATGGGATACGGTATCTAGTACTCGACAACTTAACATCCCGCCATAATGCACGGTAGGGTCATTTTGATGTCGTAGTGCCGTGTAGAGTGGTTTAACAATATAAGAGCCAGAGTAAGAATAAGTAGACCAGGTTAAGAGGGAGAGAGAGTGTGTGTATGAGTGACTGCCGAACCCACGCCCAGTCAGTCTCGGCTCTTCTTTGGCCCGCCGCGCCTACGTTTTTCTCTTGCTTTGCACGTGAAAGTCCCTCGACTCTTGCAGCAGTTCATCCATCCTTCCATCCTTCCATCAACCAAGCAGGTAATTAATCAATCAATCAATCAATCAACCAACTGCTCACTCTGACGCTGATGCTCAATCAAGCTTCGCTCGGGATCTCCAACCTCTCTCAACTGCCTTTCTCATTATCCGCCCCTCTCCACTTCCTCACCTCTCCCCCTCTCTCGCCCCTCCCCTCTCTCCGAATAATCAGATAGTCTCAAACAAACGCGCCTAAGCCTAACCGATTCTCCGGCTCTTACTTTCCACGCCATCTCGACTCATTTACCCGTTCTGGTTGTCGGAGGACAGCCATGGACCACCGTCCACCCGACGGCATCTCTGGTCCTGGTCCGAAGGCGTCCATTTCTGCTGTTCGAGACGCCACGACGCCCACCACCACGAAGTCAGCCCATCCTTCTCCTTTATTAGTCTCTGCCACCTCGACTGCCTCTTACACGGCGCCTACTCCCGCCCCTTATCCTTCTTTTCATCACCATGTCCCTCCTCCGTCGTCTATGATGGATGTCGATCACACTACCGCGGCCGAGGATCGCTCGCGTCGAGCCACCAGTGTCCTGTCCATGGATGATATCGAAGCCGCCCAAGCCTTGGAGGGCTTGCGTACCGGTATACACCCCACTCCCCTTCTTCTTCTTCTTCTTCTTCTTCTTCTTCTTCTTCTCCTTCTTCTCAATTATAAGGACATACCATTCTCCCGTGTCTAGTGCTGTGCTTTTCTCGCACCACCGGTCCCTACTTCTATGCTATGCTATACTGTGGAATAAGTTTTGATAATGGGTGTGTATATTGGCAATTTAGAATACGGTCAATCGCCCCGAATCTCGCAAGCATCCGAACCAAAAGCCCAGCCGGAACCCCTCCTCTCCCTCCTGACGTCCACTCACCCCCTCATCTCCTCGGCCATCAACGGGTCTGTTTCGGCCTATGCGAACTCCAAGTCATACTCGCCCCGCTTCAAGTCCGGGGCTGAGTTCATCGAGCGGAATATCGGGTCGCCGGTCGCCAAGTCCGTCGGGACGGTTGGTCGAAAGACCGGGGTAGAGAGCGGACTGCGGTGGGCGTTGCAGCGTCGGGCGTCGTCGTCGGCCAACCCCGGGCGGTCGAAACGCCGCAAAGTGAACGGCCGCGAAGAAGTGCCACAGCAATCGGCGGACGCGGACGTGGACGTCGAAAAAGGCACCGTGGATGGTAGCATGGAAGGTGGTATGGAGGGTCCTCCGCCGTACGATGACCAGAAATCCCCCAGCTATGATGAGATTGGCCGGGACAGCCCCTCGAGACAGAATCCGACTTGGCAGAGCCGGTTGATGATCTCGACGTCTGGATTGGGGGTGGCGATGAGTGAGGAGTCGCTGCGTAGCCTGCAGTATTGTTTGACGTGGCTGCGGTGGGCGAACGGTCGGTTGGGCAAGGCTATCCTGGCGCTGCAGGGCGCGCTGAAGGAGTGGGACAACTCGGGCCAGTCCGCCCAGGGTGAGCAGGGCGGGTCTTCCCAGGCAAATCTCCTGACACAGCGGATACAGGCTGTCAGGGAAGATGTTCTGTCCACCTTGAAGAGAGTCGTGGATATCGTCTCCAAGTACGCTGGCGGAGCGTTGCCGGAGAATGCCCGCAACCTTGTCCGGCGTCATCTCACCTCCCTCCCCCATCGGTTCCAGATCGCTTCGACTTCCAACCCACCGCCCGATTCAGCGGCGGCTGCATCCGACACGACGGTCAGCGCTCACCGGATCTTGGTCCTCGCTCAGGAAGGGCTTGACATGATGGCACAGGTTAGTGGCGTTGTCAATGACACTCTTGTCAGTGCAGAGCACTGGTGCCAAAGACTGGGACGAAAGCGCCCCGAGAGTAAGAATACCGCGGAGGTCAAGCAGCAGCCGGAGGAACAGAAGGAGACCTATCCGGCTGATATCAAGGGACCTATTCATGAGTCTTCACCTCACGATGTGCCTATGTCAGGCATGGAAAAGGTTTGAAAGGTTCACCTATTGATGCAGGTCGATTTCGGGCTGTACCCAGTGGAAACCTGGACGACCCTGCAATTGACAGTGCTATATGAGGCAGTATGCCTGCAGATTCAAATTGACGCCTTGAAACAGTCATTGTCCGCTGACGAGCGGACCATCACCCTCCTTGTTTGCATGTTTCTTTTGTCATGGTCGACCTTCTTGCATGTGTCGGCTGTCATTGTCGCTGCAACTGACCTTCCTTACATGAGAGCGATTTCCTTTCCGGAATGAATGAAGTATGGCGTTTCCCCCTCGATGATTTGCCTTGCTCATTGCACCTGCATTATTGCGCTGTTCGCAACCAGAGACCGACCTACTTACATTCGTTTGGGTTGTTGTCGGTCTGTCGGAATTTCGCCTTCGCTCACTATTCGTGTTCTTGTTTTGACCAAGGAAGAGGTTTGTGTGCGTGGCTAGCGATGCTCGATAATCCTCAATTCCGTTGTATGAAAGCAGAAAAAGTTTTCCCTTTCTCTTCCCTTTGAGACTGTGACACTCACCCATCGAGATCATGTGATGAGCTCTCCAAACGACCTCCCGTCCATCTCGATCTCCCGTATGAGGTTCCGATCCCCGCCGGCCTGCGAACAGTACAGCCTCACCTTTACACTGCTCGTTGCTTTGTGTTGATGTGCCTGCGCCAGAGCGGCCAGTCGCTGCCTTCTCCGTTCCTCCATGATGAAAGCCCACCTGATGCGGACGTCCTCGACACGTCTCTGCCGACTCAGCCCCCGTCTTCTCCATAGCGCCACCTGCGACGCCATGAGCTGGTTTGCATCGTCGGGCCAGCCGCCCAGTTTCTGGGTCCGAGGCAAGGCCGCCATCGGGCTCGGAGCTGGGTAGTAAGACTGGTAGGGGTTGGAGGAATAATATCCTCCCCCCGCCGTCCCCCCGCCGCCCTTTTCCCTGATGATCCCATAGCGCCAGTCCATCATGCCAGACTCGAGCTCCTCCAAGTCTACCAGACCCGAATCCACCGCATGCAACCGCCCCTTCCACCCCTTCAACTCATAGACATCCTTCCCATCCCGACAGATACCCAGTATCCCCCGCCGCAGCATGTAGTGCACATGGATATGGTAGTCCGCGCGGTACTTCGCGAACGCGACATCCTCGTTGTCGCTTCCGTCGTCGGAGGCGGTATCCTCCCCCTCGAGGAGATACCGTGCCACCAGCGCGTCGTACCGATGCCCCTGTGCGGAACTCGAGGCGGGGGGGGTGGACGGCGGGGTGAGCTCCGCGTAGCTGATGTACCGATGCTGCTGCTCCGCCCGAATTTCCGGGGTCAGGCAGCGGGCATGCCGACCCGGATGCCCGGCCTCCTCGGCTTCCAGATCCATCTCCTCGTCGTCCTCGGAAGCAATGGCGGGCGGCATCTCGTGCGGCGCAAGATCGGGATCCGCTTGCGATGGCTCGAACGGCACGGTGCGGGCGGGGTCGTACCGGCCGGAGGCTGTGTCAGCGCGGAAGGTGGATTTGGGGATGCGGAGGATGGTGATGCAGCCGGTGCAGGTTAGGGCTTCGTGGAGCGCGGTGGTCTGGGTGGTGTTTAGCGGAAGAATTGGTGGGAGGGTCGGGGGAAGGCTGTTAGGGGGGGGGGGGGGGTTACCAGTTCTTCGTCTATTGTTGGTGATGGTGTTGATGTGGGGTTTGTTGCTGAGGTTGTGGGAATAGCCGTCGCGCCGGACATGGTTGTTGCCGCCGGTGGAGGCGATGGTGATGGGGTCGGCGGGAGCATCTTTGGTGGGTGTGGGTGTGGTTGTCGTTGTCGTTGTTTAAACCATTCAAGGGCATATGCTATATCATAAGCATCGCTTGAAGTATCGTCGAAACAATCACCGCGCTCCCCGAATCCAATCCTTTGAACTGCCGATGGTGGTGTATATGTATTCGCATATAAGTTGTAGAGAATGCTTGCCCTAGGTAGTGTAGTGTAGTGTGGTGTGGTGTGGTTAGTGTATGGAAAACCGAGTTGGAGTCCGAGTCGGAGTTCTTTCTTGTCTTTTCTCCTTCAAGCCAACTTCTCAGATCCTGAGTATTTTTTAAAGGCTGGCAGGCTGACTCCGAGTTGACTGTCCTTTTTTTTCTCTTCCCGTGGTTCGTGGTGTTTGGTTAGTGTTGGTGTTGGTGTTGGTGTACTGAACAATAAAGGGGGGGGGGGGGTTCTTTGTTGAGGGCGCGTTTTATTTGGGGGGTGGTTGATTGTTCTGGGTTGTTTCGTTGCAGTGTTTGAATGTTTAGGGATGGGTGGGTGGGTTTCTTTGTGCTTGTGGATTGGGATGTGCTGTGAATGTGAATATGAATAGATAGTGAGTTTATTCTTAAACTGGTGTTTGTGTAGTATAGTGTATAGTTTGTAACTATAGTCGGCTAACAAAGAAACGAAAGACAAGACATTAACATGAATGGAACTTGAAAATCGGAAAGCTGGAAAGGAGCAAGCTATAAGCTATTATTATCTTTTGACTACTCACAGTCTACTATGCTCAGCATCATAGCCATAGCCAAGTTCAGTGGTATTACACTGCTACTGTCGGTGTCAGTTGAATCAAAAGTCATGTCATCCTCCATTCTCAGCTGCGAGGATATCGTCATTGGGGGGGTTCCTTGATTGTTAGGGAGAAGGTGCTGTCGGCTGGATTCGGGGGGGAGAAGTCACGCTGGGGGAGGGGGAGTGCAATAGGGGGCATGTGATCTCATTGATGGGGATGTGACGGGGTCACTGGGTTGAGGAATGTTGATTACTTTATCTGGTGGTCTGGTGGTTTGCTAGGGGTTAGTTAGCTGGCGGTTGTGGGTGGGTGAGATGAGCTAGGCTGAGCTGAGCTGAGTGGTAGCTGGGTTTGGGTGTCTTTGGGGGTCTTAGATTTGAGAGTGTTTTGCTGTAGGGCTTGATACTGTAGATGGGGTTTCTTGGGGAAAGATAAGATCTTGATCGATGATCTGGACAGGTTGGTGAATTGCACGTGCAAGGGAGCGGTGGCTGACTATTGAGGTAGAACATGGGGTTTATGGACAGCACTGTACTTAGTATATTGTATATCCTTGATAATATATATCATACTTGCTGAAATGAGAACCATGGTGTGTATGTTGTACAGTCCAGCTTATAGAGGAGAAGTAAACGTATTCTGGTGGACTACAGTATATAGCCGGCTGGGGAGCTACTTCCAGGGCCCAGTGTATTTATATTTTATATTTGGAGCCCGGTGCCTCCGACCAATTCGCCTCTTGCAGTAGTATCCCCTCCT
This sequence comes from Aspergillus japonicus CBS 114.51, assembly GCF_003184785.1. Classification (NCBI taxonomy): domain Eukaryota; kingdom Fungi; phylum Ascomycota; class Eurotiomycetes; order Eurotiales; family Aspergillaceae; genus Aspergillus; species Aspergillus japonicus. The sequence continues at coordinate 83,428 of NW_020291707.1, forward strand.
CTGTGATCCACAGATTCCTAAGGCTCTTAATTTGAATGACCCTGTAGTGGATGTCCAGCTTCTAACTCACCATAGACAATTGAGGCTAGAGCTAGATCAAAACACCCTCTATCCCACATAACACCTAGGTGCTCCACTACCAAAACAGCGCGCAAAGCCATTGTTCTCTTTCGGCCCTATTGATCCCCTTGGTCAAGGCCCTCGCATTCAGCTTCCACCTGGTGTTTCCACAAGATACGTGAGAGTAGTGTAGAACCGCAGTCCCCGATGATATATCCCTCCTCTGCAAAGCAACTATGTCACCATCCACACCTACCATATCCCCTCAAACAACTTCACAAACCACTACGATGGAAACGCCCCCAGCATCATCACCCACCTCCTCCTTCCCCCTCCTCCCGACCATCAGCCTCATCCTCTCCTGCCTCTTCTGCCTCTACCGCCTCCAAGGCCCCATCCGCACCTGCTACCGTCGTATCCACGCCCGACACAGCGGACGCAATGAATACGCTCGTCTCGCCACAGTGGAAAATGGGTATGTCTCCTGCCCTGCAGCCCTCTCAGGAGTCCGAGCCCGATTCCAGAGTCTCGTTACAAGATCCCTCCCCGCCTCATCGGAGTCAATTGTGGTACTTGGGCTGTACAAGAACTAACACCCTCTCCAGCCCATCATCACCACCACGATCACCCAACCGACCTCTCCCCGAACACCCCACGCCTGGCAGAACAGATGATCTCCCCCCCACCCCGCTGAGCAAATACTTCGATCCGCAGACCGCCCTCCTCTACGCCGATGTCTTCGAGCGGCGGACGAGTCCGCCTATCTTGCGGGACCTGGAGGTGGAAGTGGAGGGGAAGGTGGAGGGGGAGGTGGGATTAGGGCGGCGGCAGCAGCAGCAGCAGCAGCAGCAGCGGGGCGATAGCGATAGTAATGACGACGCCGGGGTTGGGGTTGGGGTTGGGGTTCTTGCGGAATGGTTTGAGCGGTTGGTGGAGGGCGTGGTGCGGTATTATGAGGGGTTGGTTTGGGGGAAGAAACTAGATAGAGATGTGGTTGCGGGGATGGACGGTGCGGCACAGTATGTAAGTAGAGTTGACGTGAAGGTGGAATCGAGGCAGGGAGGCCCGCCAGAAGAATAAAAAAAAGCGGTGTGAACGCGGTGAATCGGATCTGATGAGTCGCGTTTTGGAGGTCAGGAGTAAAACGGGGTTGTGCGGCCTGGAAACTTTCTTCCCATGCGGGATGCAAGCCACGGATGCATGGGTTCGTGGCGGGATCAAGTGATGAGTACTCCGTGGTGGCCTGAGGGGTCGAGGGTCGTTTTGTGGCTTTTGAGCGGTGAGATTCTTACGATACCTTGGAGATGAGATTCCACTCGATATGGGATGGTTGATTTGTCGGTTGTGGATTGTCTAAGGACTCTTTGCGAGGGTGTTCTCATACTCGAAGCATATGCATTGCAATGTAAAAAGGTATATGCGAGTGAAACGCCTACGGAGCACAGTACCCCCCGTCCACCACGAGATCAGCCCCCGTCGTGTAGCTGGACGCATCCGAGGCCAAATACAGATAGGCGCCCTTCAACTCCTCTGGCAGACCCTCCCGGCCCATGGGGATCTTGTCCCGCCAGATCTTCTTGGTATCGTCCGCGACGAAGTTGGACAGCTCCGTCGCGATGTAGCCGGGGGAAACGCTGTTAGCCCGAGCGAACCTGACCCATTCCACAGCTAAAGACTTGCCTGTAGGCTGGTCAGTATCTACTTGCCGAAAGATATGCGGAAGAGCACCTACAGAGATGAATGACCCCCGCTTTGGCAGCGTTGTACGCCGCCTGCATCTGCGGGATGTTGACAATATGTCCGCTCATCGAGGCGGTGGCCACAAAGCTCCCATACGAGAAATTCTCCAGCGGGTTGCCGAACAGATCCGTGCCCTGTTCCTTCTGTCGGCGCCAGTGGCTGGCGGCTGCTCGGGCACAGTAGAAGGTGCCGTTCAGGTCGGCGCCCACCACGTGCTCGTAGTGCTCCAATGGAGCATCGACCATCGGGCCCTTCACCCAGGCCACCCCGGCGTTGGCGATGAAGACGTCCAGTCGGCCGTTGAAGTCCTTCACAACCTGGTCGACCGCTTCTTGTACGGCTTGGGGGTTGTTGATTTCAACCTTGTACGCCTTGGCTGGTGGAATGTCAGCTTGTTACGTATGGACTGACTGTCTTGAGGCGCTGCGGAGGGGGAGTGCCCACTCTGAACTCCATATTTCTCAGCAATCTTCGCCGCGCTCTCCGGGGCCTTCTCGTTGGTATTCCACCAGATGGCGACGTTGGCTCCGGCCTCGGCTAAACCGTTGGCCACGGCGAAACCAATGCCGGCCGTAGCACCGGTGACGATGGCGGTTTTACCCTTGAGGGAGAACATCTGCATCAGGCTGGGGTGTGCGGGAGGGGTGGTGTTCTCGTGGACGAAGAGTCCATTCTGGACGGGGTTGGCTGCCATTCTGGGTAGTTCCTGAGTGCAAAGAGAGGTCTAGAGAGATATAGGAGGGAGAAATGAAGATAAGAGGTATGGAAGAATGATGAGAGAAGAGCACGAGGGTGAGGAGAATAAAAGCCGGGGTGTAGCCCTGGCGGAGGGGACGCCGATTTATATGCCTGGACCGTAGCTTAGATACATCTGCACCATTAGCACGACCACCCGCAAGTTGAATGAAGCTAGACAGCTAAGAGCCCATTCAGGAGCCGCCGATCCAGCTGAAGGCGGGCTGCGCTGCCCTCTGAGACTTCGAGTGATTTTGCCGCTCATAGCTCGTTGGACCGAGGTGCAGCATCCACTTTGACCACGCACTGATCATCACAGTGGGATGAAGCTGACGCTATGACATTGTCAGACGCACGATTAGAAAGTGAGTTGTGTCTGTCACTTCTTGCATGATAGCAAGCACTCTATGTATCCGCTCCGGCACATAGTTCAGGCATCTATGGTAGCATCTGATGTACATGAAAGTCATGCAGCATCCCCCGTCAAGAAAAGCAGGAGGAGACATACAGTCCCCATAGTGACGGCTATGGCGAACTCAGACATCAATTGGTTAGTGTGGGATTCGCCTCACCGTCAACCTGAAGTGGGGGCATGTATACAACAGATTCACAGCTAAGTTACCATGCACACACAGTACGTTCTCAGCAGACAAGATCCGCCGGAAGATGGTTGAGAACCGGCTCCGGCGGGCTTCATCACCATTGGAGTGGATGGGGATTGTAATATCCGCCGGAGTTTACCCGTGCTTTGAACGAAGATATCATACAAATGTCCATTTATGACTTCGAAATGCATCGATTGATGCTCCATCCAGGATCCATAATGGATAAGTTAGTCGTGGGCGGGGAGCGGGGAACAAAGGTTTCTCCGCGTCCAACCTCCGATTCCCGACAGTCACGGCGGCCCGATTTCCAAACCAGGAAAGTCAAGTCAACCGCCGCGAACAACAACATCCACGACTTCCACGACTTCCACGACTGTGGAAGCTCTGGACAAAGAGAACTACCGCTCATTCCTGTAACTACTTATCACTCGCTCAGACCAGATCAGACCAGACCAGATTGTCATTTTCCTTATCTCACCATGTCTCACATCGCAATGGGAAGCTCACATAGCCAGTCGAACCATGACTTTCCCCGCAGTGGATACAACGAGGATGGATTCCTACGGGGTTCATGCCATCTACATCAACAAGTCTTCGTACGGAGCCAAAAAAAAAATAATGAATGAATGAAAGAAAGACTGACTGACATTTAGCATGCTACGCACTACCAAGCTATCTGATTAATGCCCCTGCAGCACTTACGCCGCAACCATCGTGCAACTAACTCGCAGCAGCAAGGTACCCGGAACTGCGGCAGTTGCCCGTTCCCCAATGCATCCTCACTCACACAGCAATTGGAATACTCAATAAACAGTAGATAGCTGAGTCGTGCTCTGCGAATAACATGCTCTGTCGAGCCCGCATGTTTGCCTGGGACGGACAAAGACCAACCGTTGCTACATTCCTCACGCTTCCGACTGTTATGCTCTACACATTCTTCTGCCTCATCGGGGTGACCATAACAAACGAATCCTTCCTGCCTCCCAATTCTGTCCCCTCCTTATCCAACATGTTCCCTGTTTGTTCCTCCGTCCTGTGTTGGCGTGTTCGTGGCTTGCAGTCCCTTGTCTTGCCGGGTGCTTAACGCTGCTCCAACGTCCTCCCAGCATCATCCTCGGCCCTGACTGGATCCAAAGTCGTCGATACGAGAAGAGTCGGACCAATAACACCAGCTTCGGTCTTTTGAATGGGTGAACGCGCCTTGAACGCTCAGAAAACCAGGGTCGGTCGGGTTTAGTCAGGAAATCGCAGGAAGGAAACAGTCATGCCGCCACTGACCACCGTGATCGCGATAGCCGTCAGCTGTTCGGTTCTTTTCATAGTCGCGGCAGTCGTGGGGACAGTCATCTGGGTCAGAGTACGCCATGACCGCTTGTCGCTGGCGGTGGCAAACGCCAAACACGGTCAATTTGGCTTGCAGCACTACCAGGCTGAGACATTGACTGAACTCTCCCGCGAAGAAGGCACGGCGCTGAGACAATATGGCCAACTTCCGTATGGAAAGCCATCTGAATGGGGAGTGCTATCATCTCGCGAAAGTCTGCCTACATCTCCAGGAGACTCGGAGTCCTCATCCCCTCGAAATGAAAAGGGCCGCGACTTGCGTCGGCCGATGTCCCGTTCTTTGTCTACGCGTTCTGCGCGAGTGTCGAAGGGCTTCCTAGGACCACAACGTATCAGCTCTCTCTCACCGCTGACAGAAAGATCCGAGAAGCGCTATTCATCATCGCCGGTGGTCTCCTGTATGAACGAGCGTCTGTCGAGCTCTGCCGTTGATGGAGCGGTTGAATTGCCCACAGAGACGACACCGAGGCACACCCCTGAGAGAGAAGAGGAATACCCGCGAGCTGAGATCACTATGCGCCCAATCTCCGGAGCGTGGCCCTTGATGCACTCGCGGGAACGTTCTGGAAGCCTGTATCCGGTCTTGGAGGATAACCCAGAAGGGATCAACCCCCCCTTTGCCCGAGTCCGAGGCGGAAGCATCACCGCTCAAACGGCTGGGACAATGCCAGAGCAGCCTGTACCTCCCCCACCATGTGCCTATCCGCCAAATCGCTTCCGCTTGTCAAAGAACGACTCTGTTTGTTTCTCCTCGTTGAGTCTGGAGACAGCCGACAGCTCCATACTCGACGAGAGCCGAAGGACATCAACCAATATCGAGAGCGACTTCACTTCGCCAGCACTGCCGCCTTGCCCTACTTTTACGCCGTTCGATGCCAATGATGTTGGACGACTGGAATTTGACAGACGTAGCTTTGTGACACCCAGCTCAGTCGTACCAGCGCCGTTTGTGTTCCCTCCTACATCTTCTGCTGTTTGGGAGGGTCAGAGGATTGAGCCAGGTCGTACTTCACCCCGTCGCAGCTTGACGGCCCGCAGCCCTACCTCGATGGAACGGAGCAGTCCGCCGCCACGACGCAGTGAGTCTGTCTCCGTGGGACATGCTCGACGTGATTCGGCTATGAGCGTCAAGCCGCTGGATCTGAGTAATACGCCTATTCTCAACGCCGCTGGTCGCAATGCGGCCTTGCTGCCGCACTTCAGCCAAATGCAGAGAATCCCGCCGCACACCGAACAACGAAGAAGCCACGATCCCTTCTACGCTGGGCCTCATAATGCCACGAACACCAACACACAGGGTGCCCCTAGAAATAGACTGACCGGTTCAGCCACACCGGAGACTTCTGCGCAGTCCCTAGCCAGCCATGTGAAGCCACCAATGGCATCTGCCATGAGAAGTGGAAACAGTCTACGAAAGGGCCATCGGCGACAAAACTGCGTCCGGATCTCGATCCACCCCCCCGTCACCTTCAATGGACCTGTATTTTCTCCGACTGCCGAGGAACCAGAAGATGTCGAGGAAATCGACTTTCGCCGTTCTCAGGTATCCGACCTGTCAGCATCCAATGTGTCGCTTCCCTCAAATGTATCTAGTCCCTCGGCGGGCAACAGTACTCGACAATCTCAGCAAAATGATCGCCTGCGTGTAATCGATGTCTCGGAAGATCGTCGAGCCTCCCGCAGAGGCACACCAAAGAGGCAAAAGCATACGCGAGGCGACTCAACGGATAGCATGATGAGCATGATCAACGCGGAAAATTCGTTGCCGGAGATTGTCACTACCCTGCCCATTCCGAAGATTGAGACCAGTCTGCTCAATACCCCCTCTCCCGAGGCGAATAGTCCTGTTTGGATGATGTCCAGCCATACCAGTTCACCATCTACATATGAGAACATGTCAAGTCCAGGCAGTCCGCGTCGGTCGGCCGTTAAGGGCCCGCGTAATCAGCCGGGCCGGCAAATGCGCAACAATTACCGCCCTTCACAGCCATTGGAGGACAATGCAAAATTGTCGCTACGAACCACCTCTCGCCCTCCTCACATGCGCAAAGATCCGGCACGGAAGCCACCTGAGTCAGGCCAGCGACCGAAGACTGATGCCCAGCAGACAGCATCGCCGCGGAACCAAGATTCGGCCGGCCAAGCTCCGCCAGGCGCCCCGAAGATGAACCATCCAGCTATCGCAAAACAGCAGCCACCTCAATCCCTACGGCAACTCCGCCCTCAACATCGGCCCCCACCCGCCGGAAGTATACCCAAGTCTCCGATTATGCGAACCGGGGGCATTGTCTCTATCTGGGAAGATGGGCCGCTGGAGCTGAAAGCACCGCCTAAACCTACAGTATCTTTGGTCAAGGAAGCAACCGAACTCCCCGACGAGCCCGCTGCAAAGCGTGTCGAAAGGACGAAAAGCCAAGGGCCTGGTGATCGATCACCGACCAAGTCGAGCAACAACCGATCCAGACCAGAACCCAAGACTCCGACGAGACGGGCCGTAGGCTTGGGCATTGGCGCTGCCACCCCAGCCAGCTTGTATGACGGCGACGGATTCTTAAAGGAGTAGACGCTCCAATCGATGCATTGCTTGGAGACTCAAAATCATGTTCGGTTGTTTGTTTCGACGTTTGGTTCCGGGTTTTGCTTAGCGTGCGGGCGTTTCTGTTGATATCCACTGTCCGAGTAGCAGTAGTAGGTAGAATAACTATGTAATACGAGCTGAGCAGTACAGCCAATGCAAAGACGGGGGAGTGGGCCTTGTAATCTTATCATCTAGAGATTAATTCATAACTTAACTATCTGTATAGAGGCCTGAAGCATCGTGCAACTAATCCGTTCTCCTCCACTTGGTCTCCTCACTCTCTGCCTCCCCATTCACATCACCATCCTGCTGCGCTTCCGCACCGTCCTCCTCCCTCTGCCTCACCGTCCCCGCCCCGGGGCCCAGCGACAACGTCGGCTCCTGCCCGCCCCCAATCCAATTCCCCTCCTCATCGAAGAACTCATGCATGTTCTCCGCCGTGATCCACCCGGAACTCCCATCCATCGGCGGCGGCAACCCGCCCGCCCCATTCCCCATGGCAATCAACCCGGACTGCAACAACGCACTGTCTCCTTCTTCCGCTTCATCCTCATCCTCCTCATCCCCGGGCTCCACCGGATCCGGATGCAAATTCGAGCACGCCGACACCGCCGCGTACAGCGCCTGCGTGGGCGTTTCCGTTTCCGTTTCCGTTTCGGTCTCCGCCGCCCCGAGCCCTTCTTCACTCTTCTCTTGTTGTTGTTGTTGTTGTTGCTGCGGCTGTGAAGGCGGCACCAGCGTCAGAATCGTGCATTCTTCCTCGTCGTCGTCGGCGGAGAAGCCCCCGGCGGTGGGGGTGGCGATCTGCATGTAGAGGCCTTGTTGCTGTTGCTGTTGCTGTTGCTGTTCTTCTTCTGGTTGGCTGACTGCTGGGAGACGCAGGCGTTGGATGGCGTGCAGCGAGATGGAGGGGTAGGGGATTGAGAGCCCTGCGTTTGCGGTGGGGGAGTAGAGGAGGAATTTTCTGGGAATGTTGAGTTAGCTTAGGCTTTGAATCTTTCTGGGGGTCTCTGGGAAGGAAAGAGGGGGAGCGTACTCGGAGGTCACCCAGACGGTGATGTTGGGAAGCGCTAGTTCCTTGGGGGATGCATCCTCTTCGCTCGTAGCGATGCTGGTGGTGTCAGTGGCAGCGCCATTCGTGTTGCTGCTGGTTTGCAAGGCGCGCAGGGTCGGGTTGGCGAGGAGGTCGCGCTCGAGGACCACGAGGTGGCAGTCCTGGCGGTGGTAGTAGAGGATGGCTGGGCCCGTGTGGAAGGAGCTGGGCGTGCGGGATTGGTGCTCCGCGAGCGGGGTGAAGGTTGTTGTGTCGGGGGCGGTGGTGAGGGGTTCCATTTTTTTAGGGGGGGGGAGTTCGTGACGAGGTGAGCGAGGGGCGTTGTTTGGAGAGTTGGGTTGGGGATGTGAGGGTGGGGAGGGGAAGAAATGAGGAAGAGAAAGAGAAATTGTGATGGATGGAGTTTGGGTCGGCGGGGAGCTTGCCGTCGTAAACGTAACTGACTAGGCTGCGGAACCGCGGGCGGGAACTGAGGAGCAGCTCCGGTTCGGGAGGTCGTCGTTCTCCTATACAATACTTTTGCTGCGTTGTTGCGGCAGTCTAGAGGTATACGGTTCTTTATTGCTCGGGTGATCGGTCTGTGCTGTTTAACTTGGTATAGCTATGAGGGCTTTTGCAACTTCGATGGTCTGAAGTGGGATGTGTAGCTTGATAGTAGCTTGAATTGTTTGTCTCTCTCTGCTGCCTTCTATGACAATCCTGCACTGTCCCCAAATCTGAATAATTCTAGTCATTCTTTCGGTTTGTTTCGGCCCATGCACACTGCGCGACATACAGCCTAGTCTACGCTGTGTACCTGGGGCCTCAGTCTCAAACAAGACGGCGCGTTGATGCGAGGCTTCGCCGTCTGGACTGACGTGCCGCGGTCCAGCAAGGGGCCCTTTCTGCATGGCCCATCTTGCGCGCGCAGCACCCATGGCGCACCGACAGCGCCAATTCGAAGCGCGTATCTTCTAGGAGATAGAGTCCTCGTCACATGAGCATGATAAGCTCATGGCCTAACAAGCCCAAGCCCAAGCCCAAGCCCAAGCCCAAGCCCAGGCAGATGTGCCCCCCGCTCATTTCACATTTAACCCCCCAAACGCCCGATCCAGCTCCTCTCCCTCATCGCGCGGCACCATCGATGGCAGAGCAGCCGCCCCCGGATCCGCAGCGGACAGGCTGTCCAGCAAGCTCGACTGCGCTGCTCCTCCCTCAGGTGACCCCGACCCGGCGACCGCGTTCATCGGCCGCAGGAGTTTCTCCTCCCGGTCCAGCCATCCGGGCGCCACGCGTCGCTTCTCCGCCAGGTCGCGCTGCACGATGGACTCCTCCCAGTCGCGGATGGCTTTCTCGGCGTCGCGGCGGGTCTTGTTCAGGTGCTGCTCCAGGGCGTTGCACGCGGCGAGGATCTCCTCCGGGGAAGCGGCGTGCTCCCCGCTCGAGGAGACTACGTAACGCGGTTTAAGGTCCGGGTTACTGGGGTCGACGGTGACGGAGGGCGGGATGGTAGATGGAACCGACTTGTAGGTGTAGGGGAGGGTGACGGTGGTGGGGAGGTTGATGAATGGGGAGACGGTCAAGGGGACTTGGGCTAGGAGGGGATGAGGGCCTGGATTGAGGAGGTCAGAATGCTGATAGAGGATAGGATGGATGGGACGGTGTACTTACGGTAGGATTCGTACATGCTGAGAGATACTGGGATTTGTGTGTATAGTCAGTGTTGTCAGTGAGCAGGCGGGATGTCCATCGATGTGTCAATAGAGGAGTTGTAGTTATATTGAATGCTTGAGGAAAGTATAGTTACAGTCAACAGTAATTGGAGACGGAGAGTTCCCCGCCTTGATTACAGGGACCGTCACGGGGCGGTAATCCCCGACTGCGGCTGATTATTACCTGTCAATACGGTTTGTTGGGTCTGACGTCGAATTGCAGCCGAATGAATCCAATTTATCCTAATGCCAATGCCAATGTTGCTACTCCGTAATGTGATTATCGATCATCATCTCCATCAGCCATTGCCGCTCATCAGCTTGAAGAGAAGCACACGAGAGCGCAGAACCCGGTTTCAGCTCGTCTGACAGCCTTCCCTCTTCCCTCCTTTCCTTTCCTTTCCTTACCTTATAATAAATTGTATACCTAGCCCCTCTTGCTTATCTACCAGTGTTAAGTTACTTAGTTATTCACGAACGTGTGGCACGGTGGCATTGTCTCAGTTTCTCTGTCTAGTTAAGCCCCGAGTGAACCCCCAAGTGACCCTCTTTCTCCTATTATTCTCGCAGTGTCTCTGTCTGCATTGGCCAGGCCTTCAATTCCCACTTCTCTCCCCCCATCTGATATAAGATCGTTAAATCCTTAAAAATCTTCTACTTTAGTGCCCACTGCCTACTGTCCACTGCCCACTAACTCCCCCCCCCTCTTCTACTCCTCCCTCCCTCCCGACCCTGTTATCGGGTTCCTCTTCTCCACCTTTCTGGTTTCTTTTCGCCCCGAGATCATCCCTGCAGTTCGGTCTTGCCACAAGTTCTTCCTCTTGCTCTGCTCTTTCTCTGGTGTCTCGGCTGGGAATTCCCCCATCCCGCGCTTAACCCCCCACCACCACCACCACCACCACCAACAACTGGCCCGCCGCGCCTGTCGCCCTTCCCCTTTTCCCCTCCTCTTCCTTCATCCTCCGGGGCACAACGTGCTTGCGATTCATTCTGGTCCAAGACTCAACCTCCTTTGTGCCTCGAATCCTTAATCACCATGGATCGCAACATCGCGCGTGCGGTGACGGAGAAGAAGCCGGTCCCGGAGATCGACTTCACATTACATGTCATGGAAGATGGCACTCAGGTGTCTACCCTCGAGCGAGTCATCAAAGGTTTGCCACGTTCCCTGCCTCAATATACCGACTCACTTGCGAAAAGAATCCCGCTAATCGCATGGCAACCATCCAGAGGTGCAAGCGCCGGCGTTGAACACCCCGTCGGACGATCAGTTCTGGTCTCCTGAAGACCCCTCCAAGCCCAACCTCCAGTTCCTCAAACAGCACTTCTACCGGGAAGGTCGTCTTACGGAAGACCAAGCGCTATGGATCATACAGGCTGGAACGCAGCTGCTCAGAGCCGAACCCAACCTACTGGAGATGGATGCGCCCATCACCGTGTGCGGTGATGTCCACGGTCAATATTACGACCTAATGAAGCTCTTCGAAGTCGGTGGCGACCCATCCGAGACCCGCTATCTCTTCCTCGGTGACTATGTCGACCGAGGTTACTTCAGTATCGAGGTGAGTATCCGTCCTGTCACGGTTGCTAGCCGCTTCGGTCTGACCCTCCGCAATAGTGTGTGCTCTACCTGTGGGCCTTGAAGATCTGGTACCCCAACACTCTCTGGTTACTGCGGGGTAATCACGAATGTAGACATTTGACGGACTACTTCACCTTTAAGCTGGAGTGTAAGCACAAGTACAGCGAGCGCATTTACGAGGCTTGCATTGAATCTTTCTGCTCGCTACCGCTGGCGGCGGTCATGAACAAGCAATTCTTGTGTATTCACGGTGGCTTGAGCCCTGAATTGCATACTTTGGAGGATATCAAGGCCGTACGTTTTCCTCCTGGCCATTTGGCGAGGCGCTAGCTGACTCGCGCTCCTCAGATCGACCGTTTCAGAGAACCTCCGACCCACGGCCTGATGTGTGATATTCTTTGGGCCGATCCCTTGGAAGAATTCGGACAGGAGAAGACCGGAGACTATTTCATCCACAACAGCGTGCGAGGTTGCTCGTACTTCTTCTCATATCCTGCGGCTTGCGCTTTCCTCGAAAAAAACAACCTTCTTTCCATCATTCGCGCGCACGAAGCTCAAGACGCGGGCTATCGCATGTACCGCAAGACCCGGACAACGGGCTTCCCCAGTGTCATGACCATTTTCAGCGCTCCCAACTACCTGGACGTCTACAACAACAAAGCCGCCGTCTTGAAGTATGAGAACAACGTCATGAACATCCGTCAGTTCAACTGCACCCCCCACCCGTACTGGTTGCCGAACTTCATGGACGTCTTCACCTGGTCCCTTCCTTTCGTCGGTGAGAAGATCACGGATATGTTGATTGCAATCCTCAACACCTGCTCCAAGGAGGAGCTGGAAGAAGAGACTCCTACTTCTGTATCACCTACAGCGCCCTCGTCACCTCCAGCGGCCCAGATGGATGTGGAGAGCAGCGAATTCAAGCGTCGTGCCATCAAGAACAAGATCCTGGCCATCGGCCGTCTCTCGCGTGTGTTCCAGGTGCTCCGTGAAGAATCCGAACGAGTCACTGAGCTCAAGACCGCGGCTGGTGGTCGTCTTCCGGCGGGTACTTTGATGTTGGGTGCGGAGGGCATCAAGCAAGCCATCACGAACTTTGAAGATGCGCGCAAGGTCGATCTGCAGAACGAACGCCTGCCTCCTTCTCAGGAGGAAGTCATCCGACGCAGTGAAGAGGACCGACGCATTGCTCTCGAGCGAGCGCAGCATGAAGCCGACAACGATGCCGGCCTGGCCACAGTGGCTCGCAGAATCAGCATGTAAGTTTGGCTCCCTTCCGAAGGTTGAACGGCAGGTTCTAATTTATCTAGGTCGGCTGGTTCGGGCAAAACTCGTCGACAACGAGACGCTGCTCCCGTTTCCCGGGAGGCATGAGCGTCAGACAAGACAGATTTTTATCGAGATCCTGCCGGTTCGGCGAAAGTGGCACACATGGACAGATATCCTTCCTTGCAATTTTAGGCGTGCAACTGCTTCACCCTTGTATTGAACGAAACTCACAGCTTCGAACCCAACGGGCGAGTGATCTTGCCTAGCGACGACCACCTTGGATTAAACGGCCGATCGCACTGGTGGCAAGCACTGTATCAAAGACTGGAGTTGGCGGACGGGGGATAAATCATGTAATTCGTGCACACAAGCGGTTCTAGGCGTCCGTGACGTCTGAACTATGAGTTGATGAATCGATACACCATGAATTCTGCTCTCATCTTCCGGCCCCGCCTTTCGGCTGTTTGATATTGTAGTATGACCAGCGTAGGAGATTAGCCATAAATCTCTAGATAATGGAACAGGAAAATAGACCCCGCCGAAATCATGCTTGGTACCTTACATGTGGTGGAAGTTATCCGGCTGGTTTCCGGCCCGCCAAGACCAACCACCAACTTCAATCCACCGATACCTTGCTTGCTCCGGCGGCCTGGCTTTCCTCCCTTTGTCTTCCATTTCATCCTCTTTGCCAACCTTCAATTCACATCAATGCCTCCCAAACTACGCGGCTCGCTCACAGCGAGCCTTGCGCACGCGGGCCGAGACTCCGCCACGGTCTTTTACTGTCCCTCCTGCTCTACCTGGCGCCGAAACACCAAAACCGCCCTCAGTCTTGCGCGTCGTGCCACCAGCACCACCGGCGTTGCTTCCTCCAACTCATCACAACAATCACAGCCCCTAGATTTCCGACCCCACACTCATCCGATACCCTCCGCACCTGCTCCGCGACCCCTCAATAACACGGTTCCTGTCGTTCATGCCGGTGGCCGCAACATCCCTCCGCGGCTGAAAGGCCTCCACACGACGCTCGACCAGCTCAAAGATGTTGCGCCCGAGCAGGTCAATCTCAGTCGGTTGCAGCTGGCAATGAGGGGTCTGGAGTCGGAGACCCCTGTGATTCGTGTGGCTGGTATGTTCATCCAGTGTCATCTCCCTCTATCCTGCTGCTAATTGATTAACAATGGCGACGACTTGCTAACATCGCTTAGTGCTGGGCTTGAATGATGCCAGTGCGGCGCGCAGACTGGTGAAACTGCTACTCGCTGACCCCTTGAACGGAAAGGAAAGCTGGGAGGACTTGTTGGAGGAAATGGGCGCGGGGGCTGGAGGCTTGGAGAGGGGACTCTTGATCCGGTGGGTCTCTGTCTAAAGAATCTACCATGAACAGGAAAGGAATACATTGGCTAACTATCCCAATCCGCGATGAAAACAGTTACGGTCCAATTTCGCAGAGCATACCCAATGACCTCCTCCCGACCATCTCGGTTCCCTCGCCGATCCTGAAGCAAGGCAACCTGGAGATCCTGATCACCAGCCTGGGCGCGGATACCCGAGCGAATGCCAAGTTCACAGCCGATACGTTCCTGGTACCGACGGTGACGATTCAGACCTCGCATTCGGGACGGCATAATATGGTGCGGTACCCGGTGCACCGGAGCATCGTGTGCGGCAGTGGCGTCGACGGATTTCTGGCCTACAGCGGGCTGATGGCACGCTCGGATCTCAAAAACGAGGCGGGGTCGGTCTACGGCGCGATCGAGCTGCCGGTGACCAATCCGGAGAAGTACAACAATGGACGGGTCGCGTTTGTCGACATCGATAAGGCGGACGAGGCGTTGGCCAAATTCCGAGAGTCGGTGCAGAACGCCTCGCTCTACGAACGCGGGTGGAACAGCAGTGGTGTCCAGCCGGTGGTGGATTGGCTGACTGCGCTGCGGGCGGAGGCGGGCAGTACGCTGGATCCTTCGCTGCGCACCCTGATCACGTCTCTGCTGGATGCGGCAGAGGCGGGAGTCGTCGCGGAGGAGACACGGAGGACCCAGGAGCAAGAAATGGGCTTGGTGCCGGTGGAGGTGAGGGAGGGGTTGGATCGATCCGTGTCGGAATGGGCGGAAAAGGCGCACACAGAGCTCCGCGGCGCACTGGAAGAAGGGTTCGCCAGCAAGCCTTGGAAGGGTCTTGCATGGTGGAAGCTCTTCTGGCGCGTGGATGACGTGGGCATGATTACCGGGGAGATCCTAGATCGCAAGTTTCTGCGTCAGGCTGAGAGGGAGGTCATCTGGACGGCTGGCCGGTTCCAGCAGGCCGGACTGGTCGAGACCACTCCGGGGTCTAGCCCGACCGAAGAACCATCCTGGCCAACGCAGATATCCACACGACGGACCAAGCTGGTCGAGTCGACGGCGCCGGCACTGCAGGCGTTGGCGCAGCGACTCGTGCTGTTCAGCATGTCGACCACCACCCTATCCTCGGCGCTGTCGATCTTGACCTATCTCTCCTGGCCTGCCGCGTCTGTGTACGAGACCTGCACGGTGGCAGCGGTGGGTTTGATCTACTCGCTGCGTCGCCAGCAGCGCAAGTGGGAAAGCGCGCGGACCTGGTTCGAGAACGAGGCCCGCGAGGACGGCCGCACGGCTCTGCTCGAGACGGAGGACCAACTCCGTGGGATTGTGCAGCGCGGCGTACGCCCCGTGGAGGAGGCAGTCCCGGTGTCTCCCCTTGAGACGCGACAAGCCATCGATCGAGCGCGCAATGCTCTCGAGGAGGTCGACTAGATACACCCTAGACTTTTCACCCTGTATGTACTGTACCACTATGAAACCAAAATGAATATCGTACAACATCCCATTTTCTTTGTCGGGCTCAGGAGATTTCCACACTGCCCTCCGGCACGCCCTTCCAACTCCTCAACCGCCTCGCCAAGAACTGCATGACGGGCAACATCTCGTCCCGATTCCGGGGCATCCCATCCCCGCGGCGGGCATACCGATGGACCTCGACAAACTCAAACCGATCCTTCGTCCTGCGCACCGCGCTCTCCGTCACGGCCGCCGAATCCCTTCCCGCGACCACCAACACCGGCGTCCGATTTTTCTGGGTGGTGGTATTCTTGACCGCGGACAACGGAAACGGGGCCCCGATCGACACCACCCCGGCCAACCAGCGATCAGTTTCGGTCTGCTGCGGAGGAGACCCCAATGATGCACCGTCCTCCCCAGAATCAGCAGCCGCCGCCGCCGCCGCCGCCGCAGCAGCAGCAGCACTGGCAACCTCCAACCCCACCATCCCGCCCTGCCCCAACCCCAACACCAAGACATCCCGCCACCGATACCCGCACGTCCGCACGAGAACGCCCGCGATCACCTCGTGGACGAGCAGGCGCACCGCCCGCGCGAATCCGGCGTCCATGTCCAGCTCCCCCGCCGGCGTGAAGGTCACGTCGTCGCCCCAGTGGTAGCCGCCCAGGTCGAAGGGGAGGGGCTGCGGGGCTTGCAGGGTCAGGATGGTGGTTTCGGGGAGGTGGAGGGCGCGCGCGAAGGCGGTGAAGTTGGCGGCCGTGTCGCCGAGGCCGTGGAGGAGAAGGAGGATGTTGGGGCATTTTTCGGATGTGCTGGGGGGGTGCGTGATCGTGATGGTGAGGTGGGAGGGGAAGTCGGTGGGTTTGGGGGCGCGTGGGGTGGATGTGGTCATTGTGGTTTGTGATGTCTTTTTTTTTCTTCTGTTTGGGTGAGGCGGTGTTGCTTGTTTATTCTAGAGGTTGTTTGTTTGTTGGTACCTGTGGTGGTTTGTGGTAGGGTGATTGTGTAGATGGAGGGGTTTGATGGAGGGGAGGGGTGGGAGGAGAGCTGGCTGCCCAGAGGAAAGCTCATGTCCGCCGCGCCGGCGCCGGCAGGTAAGTTAGTTGCCGCTTTCGGGTTAGTCGGCTGGCTCAGTGCATATGCTGCATATGCTGCTGCTGCTGCTGCTGCTGCTGCTGCTGCTGCGCTACTGTTTACTATCGTCATGCAGAAGGTTATTTGCATCATGACATGAGGTGTTTTATTCAACATGCTCATGCTCACACTCTTACTCAATCATACTTAGAAATGATCACAGTGGTCATCGCAGGTCTCTCATGACCTGACCGACAATCAAGCAATGACATGATGGAACGGAGAATGATCGTTGATTCTCTATGCTCGATACGGTTTCTGTCTGGCATGGCATGACGTCCCATCCCATTCATACTGAAACGAAGGCCAAGAGCGACCATCTGGACAACTGTGCTCCGACTGCAACAACAACAGACATGATGCACATTCTCCAGCTGAAGCAGTACGTAATGTCTTTCCTCTGCCCATCCACCGGCCCCCAAGCCACATTCCGACACTGCCACACATCGCCTCCCTTAGGCCACTGATTCAGAGGTCATCACAGCCGACTGACACGAACTCCAAAAGCACGCTACAGGACTTCCGGTCTCAGGCTATCGAACATTGCGGAGCCTTCGGTAGAATCAATCGGGCAACTAGCTGTGGGGATAACGATCACGTCTGGACCTCGCATAGCCAACCATTAACCCCGAGCGTGCTCCACTCCGTGCAGCATTGCGCGTGCCCCAAAACCATGACATTTCCAGATTTACCCGCCAGGCAAGGCCAGACACTCCAGAGTCCAGCCTAATCTGCATAGGAGTAGATCTGGGGAAAGATTAGATCTGATATCCAGGCCAGCCCTCGAAGGTCCGTTGTGCTTGTGCTTCTTGACTTGGGCCACTCCGAGTTGCACAACATAGGGCAGAGGTATAAGCCTTGACAAGAGCTTCTTGGCGCACAGTGTTCCTTCGGTTCAGCCGGCTTCGTCCTCAGCCCTCGCCAAGCCCGGGCGAGTGCTGTGGCCGAGGCGCTAAATCCACAGCCAGATGGAACTCACCCAGAGTTTAAGGCTGAGGCAATCCCCATCTGCATCTTGGCCCCTCCCCCCCAGCGGTGTCGCCCGTCCTACCCATGGGATTCATGGGAATTATGGGACACGTACGTATTTTCAAGGCGATGATCCCTGGATAATCCCTAGAATGTAGGCACACAGGAAGGGTCTGGAAAAGGGAAATCCTGCGAAATCAGTCAGCTAGTCCCGCATTGGCATGGGCATCTCTCTAGGTACCTATTTTCAGAGGCGCAGGCGGAACCAAAGGACGCGGAGGGGTCATTATTCTGTCCGCCCCTCTTTCTCTGGTGGCTGACTGTCCCCTCGGCCTCCCACCATTGGAACCCATGTTTCAGCTCACAAACAAGCCCACCGTGTCCTCAGCTGTACGGAAAGTACCCCTGGCGGATTTCCGAGCACAGCGTACCGCAGCCCCGTAACCCGGAAGGCTCACTCCATGCTATCCGACCCCTCCGGGCTGACTGTATGCCGTGCGATGCAGCCAATGGCCTGATTCTCTCAGCCAGCCTTCAAAGAAGCGCTTTACACGCACAGGCGGCACCCATCGACTACGCTTACGCTGCCCCTCCGAGTCGCTGAGGTGAAAGGATGACCAACGTGGCGCGGGGACCAGCGACTGGGAGTGATCTGCCTTCCATCCACCCCACCTTGGAGGGGCGATACCTGAGCATCGCCATTCAGCCAATGATCCCTCCCCCCACAAGACATTGAGAGTTTTGCAGGCCTCCAGCAGCTATCCTAGTCTTCACGACAGCAGTGGGTCAGGGGGCGCGGTAGAGGGGTACCTAGCCGACGAGAGCTGAATTAGCTGAGGTGGGTTGGCTGAGGCACAGCGGGCTGTATATAAGGCGTCCATCGTCCTGCCTCTGGCTTTCTTTTTCTCTCTCCATTCACACACACTATCTTTCCTCCTTTTCAAACAACCTCTTCACACATTACACCATCAATCACCATGGCTTGGGGCTGGGGTAAGTCACTACTATGCGGCTGCTGACCGTCATCTGGTTGCATCGCGGGATTAACCCTGTCCTGTTACTTGCCCAGTTTGACTTCCGTAACCTGCATCGGATGGACATGTTGGTAACACGACTAACCACGTTTGCCTTGCAGACGATTCCAACGAGGCTCACCGTCAGGTCTACAACGGCGAGCAGCACCACGAGGCCAAGTTCTCCCACGAGCTTCTGGCCGGTGCCGCTTCCTTCGAGGGCATGAAGCTCTTCGAGGACCACCAGCGCAAGGAGGGTATGCATTGTCCCTCGTCTAACTACATCCCTCTTCCCTCTGCCATGCTAACCGCGATGACATCCAACAGGCAAGCCCGTTAGCCACGCTTTCGCCAAGGAGCTTCTTGCTGGCATCGTCGGTTCGCAGATCGACAGACTTGCCGAGACCAAGGGTATGGACGAGGTCGACAAGATCCGTGCCAAGAAGCACGCCCAGGAGAACGCCCACCAGATGTACGAGGAGCACTACGAGCGCGGTCACGGCGCCCCCGAATACGACCCTCGCCTTCCTCCTCACCCCCACTTCCGTGACGAGGGCCGCTTCCCTGATCAGGGCCGGTGGTAAGGGCCGTGGCTGGTACTAAGCTCTAGTGCGATAAGGAATAGACTGGATCTGAACCTGTCGACCGGGGGTGTGTGTTGATATGATACCGATGATTTGTTGTTCCCAATGAAAAAATATTCCTCATAATTGTTTTGTTTTTTCTAATCCTGAAGCGTGGTCCTCTGCATGCGACGTGGCCTGTAGATTCGAGCCCTCTCATGCATATATGATCTGTACGGTATGGTGGAGAGGCAGATGAGCTATCATCGAATCATGAGAGTCGGTCTGGAAGGAGTAGAAACCAAAACAAAACAGTCGTAATGATGAATCGCAACCCGATGCAAGAGTTACTGAGTATGAAGGTCAAACGCTGGGCAGGCTGAAACGACCACCGCAAACTGCATGGCCAGTATGTAGGATTCCACCCAATCGGGCAAGTAACGCGGATTATCACGGAGTGATTGCGACTGACGGCAAGCAAGGATCGTCGGTCGTCGGGGGAGGGGGAGTGTGTGCGACTATTTTCGGTTCCTGTATGAAGATAGATAGTGTCCTGCGGAAGAGAGGGGCAGTTTTGGGAGTGCATTTCCGGGTTCTCAATTCTACTTTGGGAACCCTTTTTTTTTTTTTTCGCATGTTGACAGATTGATTCAAGGAATCTCCCAAGGCCCTGACAAGGAAATTCCAATCATAAGGAACGAAATGCGAAGCTGTCAAGGACATCCATGGAACTGTAAGTGGAGAGGAAGAGAGGGAAAGAGGGAGTATACGAGCAGCAACCACCGTGTATGCGCGGCAAGCCTCTTACTTTATGGGGATACTTTGTCCGGTATGACAGAGCAGCCAATGACTGATGATCACCGCTCACCGCCCTGCCAAGTGCTCCTGCAAATGAGCTCATCGGCTGCAGCACGTGCATAAACCCGGGCCTATCAGGCTACGATAGACGGACAATTCGGGCAAGAAGAAGGTTCAACTCGTTCCTCTCCAATTTTGAATCCATGAAATCAGGTATCTTGCTGGCTTCGTTCCCGCTCGCTCAAAAGTCACTCGGCTCCTCTTTGTCTCGCTATGACGGGCTGGACTGATCCTCTGGTGGCTTGCCTGTGGTTTGCGCTCTTGACCTCTTGACCTCTTGACCTCTTGCGCATTTTGGCATTTTTAGTTCTTTTTTCCACACATTTAAACTTAACTTGTATTTTCCTTCTTCCATTCTTATCTGCTTCTACCTCCGCCCTCCCGTTCCACTGTGACATTCTATTTCTATCTACTATTTTTTTTCCGGACCCTGTCTCTTTTACTCCCCTCCTCTCATCCTCCTTCTCGTCCTATATTGGAGAATTGTGTGCGTGTTCTACCTTCTTGGCCCCAAGAATGAACTGATCGTTGTCTTGAGCTACTCTCCAATCGCCCTGAGCAATGGGAGCTCTTATCGATTGATCCTCGGATACCAGATTCCCTGTCAACTTGCTCCACCATTCTTCTGCTTCATCTTGTTGCCACTGTGATGGCACTTGCTGCGTCATAAATCCTCCTGGGTATCTGCTGTAATTTTTTTTGTCAACCGTATTATGCTCGCTCATGCCTCTGCCTTCCCAGCATGAAATTCGCCAAGTGTGTCTCACTCACCCAAACCCACCATTGCTCCGGAATGCTTGTTTCCTGTGAGGCGTTGCTGACCCAGTCATTGGCGACAGGGAGCTGGAGCAGGAATTAGTTCCAGAGTGGCGAGCTAAATATCTCGACTACAAGGTTGGTGCTGCCCCAGTTGCTTGCTCCCATACGCTGGGGGTGTGGTTCCGATTCTCATCATTGTATGACTTTGGGGGACGACAGGCCGGCAAAAAGAAAGTCAAAGCCATCTCGCGCGCCCTACAGAAAGCCAATCGCAGCCCTAGCCATCCGTCCATCCGCAATTTATCCTACCCCCAACATGACCAGTCCGATCGCCTGCTGAGTTCGGACCCCCGCTCGTCATTCCGAAGCGAAAGCCGACACGATTTACCCCAGGACACCCTTCAGGTTCCCTCGACGCCGGCGCGAAGCAATGGCTTGACACCGCGCTCAACGTCGGCGCGCAGTGAACGCCAGCCCCTCCGGGCCCCTGCATCGCGCTTCTCGGGCGTGGTCGGCACGTATGGAAGTATTGTCGCCACACCGCCATCACAGCAGGCTGCTTCCTCGGATGTAGCCTCTCTGCGGCTGCCAGATCCGGCAATTGATCCCAAGGAGGTCGAGTTCTCCTCGCCAGAAAGAGAGGATGATCCAGACGACCACCGCCCCGAGAGCCCGTCGCCGATCTTATCACGATATGATAGCTTGCGACCAGCCACGCCTGCCAGATCGCGCCGGAGCCCCTCGACGCCACAACCCGCTGCTGGGGGTATCAAGGATTACAAGAGGAACACGGGTGCAGGCCCGTCGAACCGGAGAGGTTCCCTACTGCAGCGGGTGCTGTCTTACCAGGACTGGAATGCTCCCGAGAAGCGCGACACCACCGATACCTCGACATCGGAAATTGCCAAGCGGCAGGATGAGTTCTTCGCTTTTCTCGATGGCGAGCTAGCCAAGATAGATTCGTTCTATCAGATGAAAGAACAAGAAGCGGCGGAGCGTTTGAAGGTGCTCCGAAGCCAGCTGCATATCATGCGGGACCAGCGCACTCAAGAAGTGCTTGGGAAAACGAAAAACGGTGGGCTCAAGAAGGACAATGCGCAGGCCAACGGCTTTGGCGGACTCGCCAAGATCAAGGATGCTTTCCCCGGGCGTCATTTTGGGAAAAATTCCAAGGCCCTGGCAGAGTTGGCAACGCCGGTCGGACAAGCGCAAGACCTACCGAACACCATCACACGGCGAGATTTCGCACGGCGGCCGGAAGAGTCCAACAACGCCGAGGTTCCTTATCGCTCCGCCAAAAGAAAGCTTAAGCATGCGCTTCAAGAATTCTATCGTGGCGTGGAGTTGTTGAAGGCATATGCCTATCTGAACCGGACCGCGTTCCGGAAAATCAACAAGAAATATGACAAGGTTGTCAATGCACACCCCCCAATGCGATATCTCTCTGAGAAGGTCAACAAGGCGTGGTTCGTCCAGAGTGAGGTCACGGAGCATTTGTTGTCGGCAGCAGAGGACCTCTACGCCCGCTATTTCGAGCGCGGAAATCGCAAGATTGCGGCCTCGAAGTTGCGCCATACAGTCAACAAGGCTGGAGACTACTCGCCGAACACATTCCGCTCTGGTCTCCTGTTGATGGCTGGCATCCTGTTTGCAGCCCAGGCATTGGTTTATGCTAGCCGTAATCTGAATAATGATGATTCCGACGTGAAGCTTAATACGAGCTACTTGCTCCAGGTTAGTCTCGCATACCCGCTCACGGGCGCTTGAGCCTCTAACTTCAATAGATATACGGTGGTTATTTCCTCATCGTTCTGCATTTTCTCCTATTCTGCTTGGACTGCATGGTCTGGACGAAGGCCAAGATAAACTACGTCTTCGTTTTCGAGTTCGACACCAGACACGCATTAGACTGGCGGCAGTTAACTGAGGTTAGAGCTTCTATCTCATCATGTGGATTGCTTGATATTGACGTGACTGCAGTTACCGAGTTTCTTCTTGTTCATACTAGGTCTCTTCATGTGGCTTAATTTCATGATGATCAACGACGCATATATCTATTGGCCTGTCATCTTGATAGGTGTGACGGTGGTAGTTCTTTTCTTACCTGTGCGCACTTTATACCACCACAGTCGAAAGTGGTGGGCATATTCCAATGTGAGTAGTGCTCTAGTTGACATACCGGAGTTGAAAGCTAACTATGCACGGTAGTGGCGACTTCTGTTGGCTGGTCTATACCCTGTCGAGTTTCGTGATTTCTTTCTCGGTGATATGTACTGCTCTCAGACGTACGCCATGGGCGTGAGTATCATTCTATTGTTGCATGAACTATGGCAGCGGTCGCTAATCAATCTTAGAATATTGAATTGTTCTTCTGCCTCTATGCGAAACACTGGAGTGACCCTCAGCAGTGTAACTCCTCTCACTCCCGGCTGCTGGGGTTCTTCACGTGCCTTCCAGGAATATGGAGAGCTCTTCAGTGCTTACGTCGATATGCCGACACGAGGAACGCCTTCCCTCACTTACTCAACTTCGGAAAATACATGTTCACTGTCCTCTACTATTGTACCCTGAGTCTCTACCGTATCGACAAGGTCTCGAGCTTTGAGGCTCCGTTCATCACGTTTGCGTTGCTGAATGCTGTCTACTGCTCCGTGTGGGATCTCGCCATGGATTGGAGTCTGGGAAACCCTCACGCGAAGAACCCAATGCTTCGTGAGGTGCTCGCCTTCCGGAAGCCGTGGGTGTACTATGTTGGGATGGTTATCGATGTTGTTGTCCGCTTCAACTGGATCTTCTATGCGATCTTCCGCAAGGACATACAGCATTCGGCTGTCCTCAGTTTCGCTGTTGCACTCTCAGAGGTGGGCCGCCGAGGGGTGTGGACGATCTTCCGTGTGGAGAACGAGCACTGCACCAACGTTCTTCTCTTCCGAGCATCCAGGGATGTTCCGCTACCGTACGAAGTGCCCAAACCACAGGCTCCGTCGGCTCAGCCAGAGGAGGCTATGCAGCTTCAAGACCACCAGCCTCTGGCGCCCGTCCCTACCATTGGCGACGCCGAGCAAGGAACCCCACCCACTCCAGGCTTGTCTGTTCGGAGCCCACGTGGTCTTGCTCGGGTTGGTACCTTGTTGGCTGCGGCCCATGCACAAGACTTCCAGCGTAAGAGGCGTCCTGGTGAGTTGCATAGCGCTTCGATCACCCGGGAGGGCCTGGATACGCCGGATGACAGTACAGATGAGGAAGAAGGCTCGCGGCCGTCGTCCGAGGGTGGCAATGTGATAGTGGAAGAGTATCGTGATGATGACGACCGGGAGTAACAGCCTCTGAGCTGGTTGAGGCCACGCATCCAAACCCTAGCGATAGGATATCTGCATTCATGGCATATATTAGAGGATAGAATTTATACATAATATCGCATATAATAGATGATCATATGTTATGATGCTGCGAATTCGCGCATAAGCCTTGTGTCTTTGTGCTCCAAACTCCATGTAGGTTGTAGCTGCAGAGTAAATGTGCTGCCTAAGGCTCAGTGAAGCGATAGGAGAGAATCAGGTGACGAAACGACGTCACGCGGCTCCCGAGCAGAAAGGCGGTATCTCCGCCCGCGTTCTCGACCCTTCTCTCTCCACTTCACTTCGCCCCCCGGTCTTCCTGTCAGCCGTGAGTTTTAAAGCATTAACCATCTCGTTCTCTCTGGATCGGTCTTCTAATTACTCCATAGAAGCTACTCTGAGAGCAAAATGGCTGCCAACATTAGATATGAGCCCGCACCGCAGCGCGACTCTTTTGAAGAGCGTGCTTACACTCAGCCCCCGCCTTCTTATCAGGCAACTGCCGATTACACCCAGGCGCCTCGCAGCGAAGACGACAACGTTCCCGATGACTTCAAGGTAAAGCTTCCGTCCAACACTGATCTACATCTTGACTGACAGTATGTGATGCAGTTCGGCGGCACTGTGGCGGAGGGCACCCTGCCCATTCGTATGCAGTTCATCCGCAAGGTCTATGCGATCCTGTGAGTGCCTCTCCCGATATACCTCAAACCGGAGTGTAGCCAGCTGTATACATATTCAGACCTAACACCTTTCTGAAATCCAGGACGGCCCAACTCCTCCTCACGACGGTGATGAGCTCGATCTCCTTCTTCAGCCCCAGCTACCGGACCTGGATCCAGTCCAACTTCTGGGTGATGATCCTGTCGGTGTTCGGCGCGCTGGGCTTCATGCTGGTGACCTACTGGAAGCGCAAGTCGTACCCAGCCAATCTACTGTTCTTGTCGGGCTTCACGATCATGGAGGCCTACTCGATCAGCGTGGTGACGTCGCTGTACGAGAGCCGGATCGTGCTGCAGGCGCTGGTGATCACGCTGGGCCTGTTCGTCGCCCTGACGCTGTTCGCGTGCCAGACCAAGTACGACTTCACGCACTGGATGCCCTACCTCTTTGGCGCGCTGTGGTTCTTGATCCTCTTCGGCTTCATGGCCATGTTCTTCCCCGGCAACAGCACCGTCGAGCTCGTCTACGGCGGCGTCGCCGCCCTCGTCTTCGCCGGCTACATCCTCGTCGACACCCAGCTCGTCATGCGCCACTACCACGTCGAGGAGGAGATCGCCGCCTCCATCTCGCTCTACCTCGACATCCTGAACCTGTTCCTCGCCATCCTGCGCATCCTGAACAGCCAGAGCAATAATTAAGCTCCTGGGTTCGGCGCCATGCAGGGTTGCTTGGCTTAGGCTCAGGCTTTACTGCGGCTAGCTACTATTCCCACCTTACTCCCTCCATTCCCCTTCCTCCATCCCACCCCCATAAACCACCCCAAACAACACCAACGAAAAGAAACATAAACCTACTCCACCAGTTCCAAACAAGATTGCCCAAATAAGATAACGAAATGGAGTTTCTTGCTCTTGTCGCTTTGCTTTGCTCTGCTTTGCTTCCCTCGCCCCCAATCAGGCCTTGCTCCGTTGTATTTCTCCAAACCTCTACCTCTTACCTAATCCATCGGCCCTAGGGCTTGTCCTCTCGACATAGTCTCTTTCCGTGTGCTTGATCTCAAGATCATCTCTGAATTAGCCCCGTCTTGCTTTTGTTTCATTTTCATACAACCAGCATATTTGCTCTTGAAGTCCCGTGTACCTGTCCCCCTTTTTCCACCCACGTTTGTAAATCAGATATGGTCTAAGAATGCCAGATTCATTGGTGCAGTGTGCTCATGGAGTTAACCCTCCCCGGACACGGACACGTAGAACCACACAACAGGCCAAGAAACGTATCTGCAGCCACAGCCTGATCATATCATGCCGGTTAGATCTTCAGTTGTTAGTGATACACAGACACAAGACAATATATGTCTGTCACGATATTATTTTGAGACCCCACCTGACAGCCGTGTAAGCAGTCTATCTATCTTCTTTACAGGAATATATATAGCTATAGACTAGATGCTACATCTCCCGTCTAACAATCTGGATCACACTACTAACCCACGTGGGCCTGCCATTTTCGGCCGTCCTCTGGTAGCACCTTCCTCCTCCCACCACGACCTCGTCCGGTAACATTCCCACCACGCACGTGAGGAACTGGCAGCACACACGATAGGAAACTAAGAGCCACCGAAACAGCCCATCCACTTCTTGGAAGGGAGAAAAGGGGCGGAAACGGGGATCTACCTACCGATGAACGTTATACCCGAAAGAACTGCGTTGTTTTCCAGGGTTGGTGGCCTACGTTTGCTGTTCGTGGGTATGTTATCAATAGTATTAGATTAATGAATGATCTGGCACAAGCTAAGCATTAAGTTAAGTGTAATAGTCGAGAGGGAGTGCTTGCCGGCAAGCAGGTCCACAGCAAAGAGGGGGGGGGGGGGGGGGAGATTAACCGCGCCGTGAATTGAATCCAATCGTAGCCATTGAATTGATAAAGGGGCCTATATCCCAATGCATACATATCATATCATGATAGCCCATGGACCATGCGCCTTGTCTCCCCGCGCAAAACCGTCCAGACGTTTGGGTGGGACTCTTCTCCATCTCCACCAGGGGTCCGGCTTCCCGTTTGCGCGTTGGATTCCCAATAAGACCCAGCGGCGTCCCGGGGGGGGTTGATCTGGGAGGATGGAGCGCTCAAAGTCGAGGAACGTTCACGCAGCGGTCGTGGTCGTTCCAGGTTCATATTGCCCGGGATGGGATCGCGATGAAGCACCCCGAAGCTATGGATCGGTCGCAGGGAGGCCTCGGCTTGCGGAAATCAGCTGGCCGCGATCGAGCGCATGCGGACGGGCCCAGAGTCCTTCCAGCAAAAACCCAGAAACATCCGATGAGCGATCTCCGCAATGTCCTTCGTAGGGAAACGGGGGCGGGGAAGGTCCAAGCTAACCGAGGAAAGACTGGCACGACCGTCCCTTGAATTGGGGCAAGGCATGAATACACACGCCGCTCGTGCTTTTGAGGCCGTTCACAAGTTCGATCGGTGCGCTCTTTGCCGACGAACGTATACCCGTGAGACCAGAGCGTGATTCTGAAGAGCGCCCCCACGCGTGCCGTGTCCGTGCAGCGATTCGCACCCCAACTTTTGTATCAGGCTGTAGTTTCTTGGGAGAGAGCTGCTGGTTGAGCTGGCGGATAAGCGTGGTTGGGTTCAATCGATGGTGATCAGTCCCGTGGTCGAGTACATTTGGGCAGTTGCGATCTAGTTTCCCGCCTCGAATCAGGCCAAGAAGGCACAGTTGTGTGCAATACTGTCGGGACTGGCCTTGGGAGCGTGAGTGTTGGGTTTTCTGTACGGTCGGTGAAGAGGGAGGAGGAAGACGAGACCCTCGAGGTTGCCGTCGACGAGGCGTGTCGGGATCATAGCCATCATTGGTGTCATCGTAGCTTGACGATCCTGAATCCTGGGAAGGCCTGCAGGCCGCAACAACCGCAGATCTGGATCTGGTTTTGACGGGGAATACACGGCAGTATTCCAAACGACTTCGAGACGGTGGTTTAAACTCAGAAGTAGGGATGTCCTCCGTAGTAATCTCCTCTAGAACCTCATCGTATACCATCTCCCAGATCTGTAGGGTGCTTGATGCCCCTCCTGCCGTTCCTGTTTTTCCTGCTTTCTCATCATCATCATCATCCTCAACGTGTCTTTAAGGCAGCCTTTTAGTTAAGGAATCAAGCAGATTCTTCCAATACGTATCCATAAGCCTTCAGTGTTTGTCGGACGCGTTATGCGGAGTTCTCGGTCCTCGGATTTACTTATGTGCCGCCCCTGCCACAAGCCACGAGGTAAATCATGGATGTGAATTGTCTTGTATAGTCAGAAAAGACAGTGTTTATCCAGATGTAAGAGAGAGGATAGTTATACTTGTATGAACTAGTAAGTTTTTATAGAGATTTAGAACTAATTTGCTTGGCTATTGGTTAGTTGCTTCCACAAGTGGGTCTCGGAGACTTGTATCTATTCTACATCGCTACTTCATACCTAGTATATTGTCGAGCTCCACTTCTCCTCTGGAGTCTACGGGGATAGGGGGAGGGATCTTTTGATAAACTTATTATTCATAGTCATACAAATATAAAAAAAAATAGCCATTTGCCAACTCTGAATTGTTTTGTATGTGTCTTTCTGATTCTCTGAGTTAAAATCCCAATCCGACTCTTAGCATGCTGCTGCATCCCCCAAATGTGACGCACAACGCACAGCGAACACGAAACAACGCATTACCCAACAGCAGTGGTCTGGTCGTGCTTGCAAGCACCACGGATGAATAAAAAAAAGAAAATCTGGGCTCTGGTATATTCCAATGGAAATCCAACTTAAATAAAGAAAAGAAATGTCTAACAAACGCATGGACAAGAGACAAGGATTCCCCTATAAACGCCGGTGCCGTGGTATAGTGATGCAGTTCCAATCGACTGTAATCCTGAATCAAGACCCCAGCTCTAATAACCTGCACGCAATGCGGAAGGAAAATGGGGAGTAAAGGGGCGATAATGGAGCAAGGAAATTAAATGAAACTGAGATTGAGAATGAGATAGAATAGAAAAAGGGAGGTATCTAAGTAAGGAACGAGAGGAAGGATTGACAAAGGTTGGTAGAGAATGGAAAGGGGATCCAAAGTCAAGCCTAGCTTAACTCTGCGTAGGCCTGCCTTTAGTGCTAATGAGAGGCGAGAAAGACTGAATTCGTGATCAGACACACGACCATGACCAGGACACCGTAGATCACAAGACCCAGACTCAGCTTGCGCAATAGTGCTCGGCGCAATTGACGAGTGCCGCGGCGAAGGATACCACTCTCCGTCAGCGGACGGGTTTGCGAGGTCTCGATGTCCTCATCGTCATCGTTGCCGTCAGACATGATCGCATCGCCCACTTCGTCGTCTTCCTTCATCAGGCGTTGATGGTGCGGCGAGTCAGGAGAAGAGATCTTGTAATAGAAAAGACCTGGGAGGATGAAGCTGATGCTGGTGCTGCCGGTGCTGCCGACATAAGCGAGCACGGCTTCGAGCGACGACACGGTCATGGCAACGATGTAGCTCAACACGAGAATGGTGGTGGTGATGATGGAGAATCGGAGGTCACTCATTGGCTCGGGGGCACGGGTGCCTCTCGACCCCAAAAGTGGATGCCGGTGGGGCGAGCTGTCACTGGAGCCCGCGGGCTTGGGTCTCCAGCGCAGTACTGCATCGACAGACGCCCGACACGGGTGGCATTGGAGCGGATAGGAGAACATGACAAGCATGACGATGGCGGCACGGCCGATCGTAGCATACAGGCCTGGCGGGTACATGCCAACGATGTTTCCAGCAACGCTGTTTCCGAACGAAAGGTATCCGGTGATAGCCACAAGAATATAAGTTGCAGCGGCGCTACCGATGCTAGAGAAGACGACTCCGGTGGTCCGGAAGTGGCTGTTGTTGCTAATCTCGTTCAAGATCGAGAACATCTGTTGTACTGGTCAGCAATGCTCAAATGAAGGAGCACGGTTGGAGGCATCATACATTCTGATGGCATGTGAATGCAAAGACAATGACGGGAAGGCTGCTGAGCGTGGGAACAGGGCCTGCCCAGTGTATCACGCGAATAGGACCCCGATCAGTGGTTGTGTCTCCGATCACGAAGTGGTAGACAACCAAGACAACCAAGTATGCCATAGAGACGAGTGCTGCAATACTCGTATATTTGAGCGAGTCCAAGCGTCGGAGGTAGGAGAGGGGAATGACAATCAACCTGACAAAGTAGAGCACATTAGTATGGTCCCAATATTGGTTCCCGTGGGGAGACGTACATGAAGGCTGTTACCCAAAAATGACGGTCCACCAGAAAGTCGTAATCCGGCGAACCTCCCACGAAGCCCTGAACTACCCCCGGCATCAGATCCCCGATGATGATAAGATAGCTGACCCCGACACCAAAACACTTGATCGCGATCGCGGCATCGAAGATAACGGCCGCATTGGGGTATGTGAGCTGCGACAAGGCGAAGAACGACGCGGTTCCGCGTTCCAGGTATCGTGCACATTGGGACTGAAGATATAGACCGAATCCTGCTGCGATTCCCGACCATAAAATGACAAAGACACCGAGTACGATTCCCATGTGCGAGATCGCAAGTGGCATGGCTAGGACACCGGCGCCAATGACTACCGGAGTTTTATCCCGTCAGAAAAAGCCAATATAGAGCATCGATTGGCTGCAAATTGTTCCAACTCACTAGTGTTGACCAGGTTGATCACGCAACTAATCCAACTGGCGTCGCCATGGTGTCCGACGCTCCGTTTCCCTCTCCCGCCACGCCTGCAACAATAAACCGTCAGCGATAAGAAGCGCCGGAAGAAAAGCAGGTGCGGAGGGGAAAAGGGTTTTTACCTTCGAGACGTACTTCTGGGTGAAACCACCCCAATGGAAGCCTCATCGTCCATCATGTTGGCGGCACAAGTCGAGGTTGAATGAGAAAGTGATTGATTGATAAGAGGTGGCCACACGACAGGAGAATTCCGGGGTGGGTCAACCCGGCATACTATGAGATCGAAGGCCACTGGAATTTGCGACAGCAGGCAGGAGAGAGGGAGGAAAAGGGGGAGATGGGGAGAGATGGGGAGAGAAGGGGAGTGAAAGGTGGTACTCTTGGAATAAGACACGAGTTAGAGAGGAGGGGAGAGAGGAGGGGATGGGGGGGTGGAGAGAGAAGAGAGAACCGAGGAGAGTAACGAGTCAAGAGGAGCGGAGATAAGTTGGAGGGAGAGAGATTGGATTGTGGTCAGTCAGTTCGTATCTTTCCCAATTTAGATTCCTTAGTCAGACACCCTTCCCTTGCCGCTCTTCTCCGCCTTTTTTTCCCTTCCCCTCTTTATCTCGAATGGGTTAAAAAATGCGATGGGCATACAATAGATCCACTTGATGTGCTTTTCTTCATCACATAGTATTCGTTGGCAGCACAATCCCACCATGACTCCTTCCCTACAGAGAAAGAAACTACAACTTCGGCTTCCCCCAACCCTGCTGCGACAGCAAATCATAGACCTCATCCTCCAGTTTATTGGCGTCCGACACCGTATTTCCGGGCCGCTGGCCGGGGCCGGGATCATTAAAGGCACTAACCGAACGCACGGTCTTGGAGACCTCCAGAATCGTTCCCCCACTAACCATAAACTGAGGACCCTGGCCTGTCTGATCCCCAATGATCTCGCCAACATGATCTTGCTGGATCAACGCCAGCATGACCTGAGCCACTTCCTCGGGCGTCACCCACTCGTCGGCTTTGGCGTCGACTATCTTGATCTTTTCGGGGTGGTCCGTCCAGAGCGGTGTCTTGATCACCCCGGGAGCCACCGCCGTGACGCGGATCCCGCATTTCTGGTCGAGCTTGGCCAGGGACCGGACCAGGCCATTGATCGCATACTTGGTGGCTACGTAGATCGGGGTCGCGAGAGCAGGATTCTGCCCGGCAATGCTGGAGATGTGCACGATGTGTTTGCAGCGTTGGCTGCTGCTGCCCTTGCGGAGGAAGTGCGCGATGGCTAGTTGCGTCGTGCGGATGGGATGGGTCAAGTTGATATCTAGCAAGGCGTACCGGCCGCCATGTCGTGGATCTCGGCTCTCTGGCGTTCCCGGGGGTCGCCAGAAGTTGGTCCAATGCTGCTTGCGAGACAAGCCATAAGCTAAACATCCCTTGCTTCTTCGGGGGATTTTTGGGGGGGCACATACAGGCTCGTAGATCCCTGCGCCGGGGCAGACGATGTCTACTTCCCCGAACTCCTTCTCTGCTACTTCAAACATCTGCTCGAGCTGCTTCCAGTCGGTCACGTCGGTCTTCTGGAAGACAGCACGGGTGCCTTTGGAGGAGGCCGCGTACTGATTCACCAGCGACTGTGCCTCGGGGCGCAACCCCAGGTCGGCAATGAGAACGTTGCACCCATTTTCAAGTAGCAGTTTGGCAAACGAGAGGTTAATGCCTATATTAGATCGATTAGTGACATGCCTACATCCCCGTAGCAGTCGCCTTGAATCAGTGAAGGAGTGTTGACGCACCGGAGCCTGCTCCAGTGACGATGGCAGAGCGTCCTTTCACAGAGAACGACATGGTGTACGGAAGGTGAAAATAGAAGCGGCGTAACACTCAGAAAGGAGTGGGCGCTACTATCGCCGTGCCACATGGACTTATGCCTTCTTTATACCTCGTTCGGGCAGTATCAATCCGAAGGTTCGGGATGTTGTTACCCGCATTCGACATTGTGGACCGAGGGAAGGAGACTCGAGAAGCTGTCCTGGACCCGGACAAAGACCGATGAGGGGAAACCTACTGGGTCTGGTGGCCTTCAAGAGTGAGTATCGTGTATCGTATCGTGGTGCGTTGCGTTAAGGGGAAAAGCGTGGTTGGTATAGCCTTTGCGGGAATGGGTGATATGCCATGGTTGCGCAAGACCAGTCCCATGCGCAATGATAGCCGGGAAGAAAACAAAAGAGAGAGCGCATCTATCATGTGAAGCATAGGTTCCATAGCATGGAAGATAAGATGACTATGGTGACTGATGGGTAAAGGGCAAAAAGAATTGTAGAAGCCCCCGGCGAGGCTCGAACTCGCAACTTCCAGATTAGAAGTCTGGCACGCTACCATTGCGTCACGGGGGCTGTTGTTGTGAAATGGCGGCGTACCCTGCCGTTATGGCCTTGCGCTATGTTGGATCTTTATTCTAAAATATTTCCTGTATCATACCCTCTCTGATAGGGTAGTGATTTGATTTTCAATATCCGAAAAGTTAAAATACCGTATCTGGAAATATACACAGTAGGTCTTGACCTAACAGTTATCTAAGTAGACTGACTATATTATATGTAAATGAATTTGTCACCTCACAGGGTACAAAAAAAACATCGCTACCATCCTCCACACAGTAGACGAGCCAAAATAACAGCCCCCGGCGAGGCTCGAACTCGCAACTTCAAGCTTAGAAGGCTTGCACGCTACCGATTGCGTCACGGGGGCAGTTGGTGATCCGAGCCCTCGATTCCTGGCTCTATGAGGCGCTGCTTAGTGAATAAATGACAGCCCTATACACACGCACTCCAAGACACGCTCACTAGTCAACTATGTACTGTACAACAGAGCATGGCAGCATATACTCTCGATCTCTACAGTTACACTCACTTCTTCTTATCATTGCTCCCTTTGACCATTCATAGACCGAGGGTGGTTGGACAACTGCCATTTCTCACCATGGTGACACGATGCCTTCCGAGTTCAAAAGTTGGAAGATTACATCGTGGTTACACCGAAGACTATACCCCAATGCGCGGGAACTCGAGCCAGTTCAAGTCCGTTTAGACCATGGCCCGTATCTGGGGAATAATATTGCGGACAGATGGAGCACACTCGGAGGAACTCCACTGCTATCCCTGCATCGCATCGAGGTGCAGTGCCAGTTGGTTGAGTGCTGCACTCAGCCACTAGACCAGCTCATCTCTCCTACGCATTGACCGTACAGCCAGCCGGTATCACCGACTCTCGTCATTGCTCATTCAAAAGCAATGACTATCCGAACATTATGGATCCACTCGGCAGTTATTCTTGCACCACAGTGCCTGGATCGTGGACAGTGACGCAGTGGTTCCCCATCTCTACTCGCTTCGAACGCGGGGCGGCGGCAACTTACTGTAAGCAGTAACCGGCCCGCTTGCTATTTTGGGCTTTCCGACAGTTGCCCATGGGGTATAAGATACTCCGCAGAGGCCATTTGGGCTAACCCAATTCCCAGAGGTCTAATAGCTACACGAGACACTAGTGAAGATGACATTGTCGAGATTAATAGCCAAGACAACCGCCCGCGCCGCATCGACATCGACCTCAGCGTCGTCGATGACCAAGGCCGCGGGCGACATCTCCAGTGTCTTCCCCAGCTTGCGGCCCGACTACAAACCAGAGCCCTTGCCCTCGCGATTCCGAGATCTAAAACTCCAATACTTCGAGAAGAATGAGGAAGCATTGAAGCAAAGCTGGGAGCGTCTTCTCTCCAGTCTCGCAGAAGAAGTTCACAAGATCAAGTCGAAGGGCAGCGAGGCACGTTCTACACATGCATACATCCTTCCACATACACCCCCCCTATGGAGAATAACAACCATACTAACGCCTGGATCTAGGTTATCCCTTCTGTCAAATATTCTGATGTAGTCAACGGCACGGTTCCCGACTCCACACTCGCCGAGATCCGCCACCGAGGCTCCGTGGTCATCCGGGAGGTCGTCCCGCGCTCGCAAGCCCTAACCTGGAAAACGCAGATCCAAGAGTACATCGCGGCCAACCGCGAGCGCGTGAAGGCCTTCCCCGCGGACTCACCCGCGGTGTACGAGCTGTACTGGACGCCGTCGCAAGCGGCCGCGCGCAGCGACGCCCACCTGCTGACGACGCAGCGCTTCCTCCAGCAACTGTGGCACTCGTCCGACCCGCGCACGCGCATCTCGACGCGCAACCCGCTCACCTACGCGGACCGGCTGCGCATCCGCCAGCCCGGCGACGCCAAGTTCACGCTGGGGCCGCACATCGACGGCGGCTCGCTGGAGCGCTGGGAGGACCCGGAGTACGCGCGCGTCTACGCGCCCATCCTGGCCGGCCGGTGGGAGGAGTACGACCCCTGGGACGCCAAGCACCGCGTCGCCGCGCAGATGGACCTCTACAACGGCGCGGGCGCCTGCTCGATGCTGCGCTTCTTCCAGGGCTGGCTCTCCATGTCGCACACCGCGCCGGGCGAGGGCTCCCTGCACGTCTGTCCCATGCTGCGGCACAGCACCGCCTACACCCTCCTCCGGCCCTTCTTCGACGACCAGACCGGCCAGCCCATGCTGGACAACACCTTCCCCGGCTCCGTGCCAGGCGCGTGTCAGGAGTACAACCCGCGCACCCATCCGCACCTCGACCTCGAAACCACGATGGTCTCGGTCCCGGAGGTCCAGCCGGGCGACTACGTGGCCTGGCACTGTGATTCGCTGCACTCGGTCGACAGGAAGCACCGCGGGGCCGGGGACTCCAGCGTCATGTATATTCCTGCGACGCCGATGTGTGAGATGAACGTCGAGTATCTGGTCAAGCAGCGGCAGGCGGCGCTGTCATACTCCCCGCCGTGGGATTTCCCTGGAGCGGGCGGTGCAGGTGAGGCGGGCTTCAAGGGGGCGCTAGTTTGGGAGACTATCGGTCCCGAGGGCCGAAGGGCGATGGGTCTAGGTGAGAGTCCGTGGGAGGTGACGGCGGATATGAGTGAGGGCGAGAAGGCGGTGGTGAAGGCTGCGAATGAGATTTGTTTCGGGCGGACTTGATCTTGGGGTAGAAAAATAAAAAAAGAAATAAAAAAAAAAGGGTAGTAGTCATCTGGGTTCAGCGTTTCTTGCATAGGTGGTATAGTGGCTTGTAAAAAGGAACATGGGTTCATTTAGGACATGAGTTGGCTTGAACTATGCATGGTATAACTGCATAGAAATACTTTCTGGGTATCTTTTCATCTATCACTTTCGAATGAAGCCAACGACGTTCCATCAGGCACGTTGTCCCGTGATGATCCTAGCCCTAAATATGGCGGGTGCACAGCTTCATCACGCATGGCAAGACACAGCATGACGGCTGGTGCTCGGATTGTGATACTCTCAGTCCCTTAAACAATCTCCGAGGCATGCAGACACACAGAAGCTAGGATTCACAATATAACGATCCTCGCTACGACAAGTTGCTCCAGAAAACGAAGTCATTTTTCCACAGCCTTTCGGCCAATTAAATACCGAATGACCTTGATAGAGCAAATCCCTTGGTATAGCCAACAAGAGTGGCGTTCTCTATTAGTTCATTCTAGCGAGATTTCACAGCATGGAAAATCCGGAGAAAGAAAGCGATAGGAACTTTATTTTGGACGATCGATAAGCATGATAAGGGAATCACCGCGGGGCTGCGAATTCTACCTACTCCGAGCCGAGCACGTAGACTGCTATATGTACCGTACCTAAAGGAGTAAAGGGAACCCTGCACCCTTCATGCGGTGAGTTGGATGCCCTAGGTCCAACAAATGGCGGTGTTGCGCATCTCGCCCATCAGCGTTCACTTGTCTCAGACAAGGGTTGCAACAGCCACAGCCAAGGACCATGCCTATCTATCCCTGGTGGAATATCTTTGATCGCTCGTATTCTGAGAAGAATGTTCCCATTGCTACACTTTCTTACGGGTGACAGGGGCGGTGAATATCCGGGGTGAGATTGTGTATGCTACTCAGGGCTCTTTGACAGGATGCTTCTACTCAGTATCACATGAAAATGGATCGAGTGTGGGAGACTGAGTAAGCAGCCGGCTGACTTCCAGATACCTCTTGCTTGTCAGGTTGAATATCGCCAGCATAATGCTGAAACAAACCTGGTTCAGTTCATACGATCTGTACGAGTTCATCCTACTATGTGTGTATGTACTTCGCTTAAGACGGAGCAAACCTATTTGTCCAGCAGTAAGGTTAGGGATGTGCCAACGAAGCAGTCATCGCGAATGGCGTCGAGGTGAGGTCGGGTTACCACGAAAACGTATTCTCCAGCCCCAACCACGGGTGCTTCTCAACTCTAATGCTTCAGAGTTTTCCTCTCTGTGTCATTTTCCCAAAATCTCTTAACCTTCTTTTCTCTTCCCGGCCACCGCTCCGAAGAAGAAAGGCCATTGAGCCCGTCTGTCTAGAATGGGGGGGGGGGGAGGCTGCGCCACCGGGAATGATCTGAGGGTGGCAACTGAAAATAGACCTCGACCTCGGAAGCCGAGCAGCAGCATCTGCAGGACCCAACCAGGCAGGGCTTTCGATGGAGGAGGGAGGGGGGCGGCGGCGGCGGCGGCGGAGAACCACCTACAGCCGTTCCGCAATGCGCGCTACGTATCAGCTTTGAAGATTTGATTGCTGCACCCCGGAATCATTGCTGGTAAGGGGGGTGATTTGATTTTGATGGTATGGAGGGGGGTGGTTATATGTATGTATGAGGGATGTGGTGAGCCGCGAATCTCAGCCCTGTTGAGGGTCCTGTACAACATCCATCCATTATGTATAATAACATAATGAGGATACGTGCTTGCGGTGGGGTTGGCTGGTAGTCGAATCCGAGTCTATAAGTCGTTGTTTCTTTGGATCACTTATTAATCACTAGTGATAGTTAGATTTATCGCTGAAAATTCGTTGTCTACATGAGTATGAGTAATTGCTGTTGCTGAAGGCAAATTTCGGGATTCCGTTGAGAAGGAAGGAGGCGATAGAAGGATGGATGGATGGCGGACGATTAGCACAGAGAGTCAATATCAGCCAGAGCCACCTCAAAGCCAGAGCAAGAGCAAGAGCAAGAGCAAGAGCAAGAGCCAGCAAGAATCTTACATATGGAAGTAGAATCAATGGGTGCAAGTGGGGGGGGGAAAGGAAAGAGAAAGTTGGCAGGGAAATGCCTGACTAAGCCGCTGCCGCCCCGGCCGGCCAGCCATTGAGGGATGTCGATTGTCCACGGTCGCAGCCACAGACTCTGCTGCTGAGTCGCTGAGTCGCTGAGTCCTATCGGAAACTGCCCCTAAACTGGATCCGGCTCTAGTGCGACCCGTTCTAAGGAACAAGAAAAAAATTTTCTTTAAATTTTTTAATAGCTGAGCGGGTGTTGGGCGGCGAAAAAAAGGCCACAAAGCGATAAATATCATACCCCCCCAATCTCTGCCCTCTTCCCCTCCTTTCCCTCTCCCTCTCTCTCTCCCTCTCCCCCCTCATCCTTCATCTCTCCCTTTTTTCCAAAAGAGGTTTTGTTCCTCTAAAAATTCTTGTGTTTTTCTCCTTTGTCTTTGTTGGACAAACAAAAATAGAGGCCGTTTTAGAGCGTGCGTTGCGTCTTTTGTGAATCAGACGCATCTTTCGTGGGCCACCACCTCTTCTCGAGATACCCTAGAACGTTTCTTCACACGTTCTCGCTTTTTATCCTTTTTTCTCTCTTACGATTCTTCGGAACCCTTTACGACCAAAATGCCTGCTGCTGACGCTTCTTCCCTTCCTGCTGCCACCAGCAAGGAGACTGCCCAGTCCGTGGCTGTTCTCGAGGACCTCCTCAAGAACCTCAACCTCTCCACCTCCCAGGATGAGGTCAACGCTGCCACCGACAACCTGGCTCACCTGTTCAGCGGTCCCATCCCTGAGCAGGTTCTGCCCCTGAAGTAAGTATCATCGTCATCATTGCGTGGTCTGGTCGAGTGAGACCAAAAAAAAAAAATAAAAAAACTCTGCAGACGGGAGAACGAGACTAACCACCCGGACTTAGGGCTGTCGAGGCTTTCAAGAAGCAGCTCGCCAACAAGAAGGATGCCAACGCCCGTGAGCGTGCCTGCAATGCCATCCGCGCCATTGCTTCTCACTCCACCATCGCTCCTGGTGTCGAGCCCCACCTTGTCGCCATCCTCGGCGAGGTCCTCGCTACCGTCGGTGACAAGATGATCCCCGTCAAGAACGCTGCCTCCGCTGCCGCCATCGCCATCGTCAAGGGCATCAACGGCAACGCTGTCAAGGCCGTCCTCCCCCCCATCCTCAACTCCCTCCAGAACGCCCAGAAGTGGCAAGAGAAGGCCACCGCTCTCGAGTGCATTGAGGCTCTCGTCGAGTCTGCCCCCGCTCAGCTCTCTTTCCGTGTTCCTGACCTGATCCCCGTTGTCTCCGAGGCCATGTGGGACACTAAGGCCGAGATCAAGAAGGCCGCCTACGGTACCATGGAGAAGGTCTGCGGTCTGATCGTCAACAAGGATATCGAGCGTTTCATTCCCGAGCTCATCAAGTGTATCGCCAAGCCTGAGAACGTCTCCGAGACCGTTCACTTGCTCGGTGCCACCACTTTCGTCTCCGACGTCACCGGCCCTACCCTCGCTATCATGGTCCCCCTGCTTGACCGTGGTCTCGTTGAGCGTGAGACTGCCATCAAGCGTAAGTCCGCTGTCATCGTCGACAACATGTGTAAGCTGGTCGAGGATCCCCAGATCGTCGCTCCTTTCTTGCCTAAGTTGATGCCCCGTCTCGAGAAGAACTTCGAGACCCTGGCCGACCCTGAGGCCCGTGGCAAGACCAAGCAGGCCTTGGAGACTCTTACCCGTGTCGGTGATGTCAAGGACGGCAAGATCCCCGAGATCTCCACTGCCGGTGACATCTCCACCGTTGCTGCTATCCTCAAGGACATCCTCAAGGAGAAGCACACCACTCAGGCCGAGGGCGCTGAGGCTGTCATCAACTACGTCGGTGCCGTTGCCGGTCAGCTCGTTGACGAGAAGGACGCCGAGGTCACCAGCTGGACCCAGAACGCTCAGCCCTACATTGCCGCCATTGTCGGTGAGGAGGATGCCAAGAGCGTTGTCGAGACCCTCCGCAAGAAGGCTTCTCCCCTCGCTGCTGAGGCTGATGCCGTCCTCTCCGATGAGGAGGAGGGTGAGGATCTGTGCAACTGCACTTTCTCCCTGGCCTACGGTGCCAAGATCCTGCTCAACCAGACCAACCTCCGCCTTAAGCGTGGTCAGCGTTACGGTCTCCTCGGTCCCAACGGTACCGGTAAGACCACTCTTATGCGCGCCATCAACAACGAGCAGCTCGAGGGTTTCCCCAAGAAGAGCGAGGTCAAGACCGTCTACGTCGAGCACGACTTGGACGCTGCCGATACCGAGCAGACTGTCATTGGCTGGACCATGAAGAAGCTCCGCGAGGTCGGTCTTGAGATCCCTCAGTCCGATGTCGAGGCCAAGCTTCTCGAGTTCGGTTTCCTCCAGGAGCAGCTTGAGGGCCCCATCACCTCCCTCTCCGGTGGTTGGAAGATGAAGCTGGCTCTTGCCCGTGCCGTCTTCGAGGACCCCGATATCCTTCTGCTGGACGAGCCTACCAACCACTTGGACGTCAAGAACGTCGCCTGGTTGGAGAACTACCTCTGCACCTCCCCCTGCACGTCCATCATCGTCTCCCACGACAGCAAGTTCTTGGACAACGTTATCCAGCACGTCGTCCACTACGAGCGCTTCAAGCTCAAGCGTTACCGTGGTAACCTGAGCGAGTTCGTCAAGCGTGTCCCCGCCGCTCGCTCCTACTACGAGCTCGGTGCCTCCGAGATCGAGTTCAAGTTCCCCGAGCCCGGTTTCCTTGAGGGTGTCAAGACCAAGGCCAAGGCCATCATCCGTGTCAACAACATGACCTTCCAGTACCCCAACACCCCCAAGCCCCAGATCACCGACATCACCTTCCAGGTCTCCCTGGGCTCCCGTATCGCCGTCATCGGTCCCAACGGTGCCGGTAAATCCACCCTGGTCAACGTCCTGACCGGTGAGTTGATCCCCACCTCCGGTGACGTCTACCAGCACGAGAACATCCGTATCGCCTACATCAAGCAGCACGCTTTCGCCCACATCGATAACCACCTCGACAAGACTCCCTCCGAGTACATCCAGTGGCGTTTCCAGACCGGTGAGGACCGTGAGACCATGGACCGCGCCAACAAGATCGTCACCGAGGAGGATGAGAAGGCCATGGACAAGATCTACAAGATCGAGGGTACTCTCCGTCGCGTCATCGGCATCCACGCCCGTAGAAAGTTCAAGAACAGCTACGAGTACGAGTGTTCGTTCGCCCTGGGTGACAACATCGGCATGAAGTCCGAGCGCTGGACCCCCATGATGTCCACCGACAACGCCTGGATTCCCCGTTCCGAGATCATGCAGTCCCACGCCAAGATGGTCGCCGAGGTCGATCAGAAGGAGGCCCTCGCCAGCGGTCAGTTCCGTCCCCTGGTCCGCAAGGAGATCGAGCAGCACTGCGAGAACTTCGGTCTCGACGCCGAGTTGGTGTCTCACTCCCGCATGCGCGGTCTGTCCGGTGGTCAGCGTGTCAAGGTCGTCCTTGCCGCCTGCTCGTGGCAGCGCCCCCACGTCATCGTCCTGGACGAGCCCACTAACTACCTGGACCGTGACTCCCTCGGTGCCCTGTCCAAGGCCATCAAGACCTTCGAGGGTGGTGTTATCATCATCACTCACTCCCGTGAGTTCACTGAGAACCTGACCGAGGAAGTCTGGGCCGTCGTCGACGGTAAGATGACCCCCTCCGGCCACAACTGGGTTCAGGGCCAGGGTTCCGGTCCCCGTCTGGAGGACAAGAACGCCGGCGACACTGAGATCGTCGATGCCATGGGCAACAAGGTATGCTTTTCTCCCCTTTCCCCCTCCCCGCTTTCGGCTTTCCGCCGTCCCCGCCCCCCGTCTCCCCTCGGGCTTGTCCGATATCCAGATGACCCCTGATGCTAACTTTGACTCCAGACTGTCGTTGAGAAGAAGAAGAAGCTCACTTCTAGCGAGCTCCGAAAGAAGAGAAAGGAGAGGCTTGCTAAGAAGAAGCGGGGTGAGGAGGTTTCTGACGATGATGACTTCTAGATGCGTTTAGGAGATCAAAAAGGAGTCTGTAATGAGGTTACATAGCTTTTTTGCTTATGCTTTAATGTTCATAGAAGTCACGGTCATACGAATTCAAAACCTGGTTTAATGGCTTAAAAGCTATCTTCTTGCTCTTCTCGTACCTCAAAAAAAGCTCTGTAGGCCGTACGTTGTTGATTTCGACGGGATGTTGATCTGATATCACGTGATGTGAGGCTATCCCAACATCGACCTAGGCCTTCAGCGCGGCTTCTTGGGGGTGGGCGCCGAAGGCGGTCAGCGCAGTGGAGTAACTGCGCATGAAGCACAACCTCTCCTTGGCCCTGAATGCGACTTTCAGCGCCCTAGGCTTACAATGCCATTTTTACGTTTCGGATTCAATGTGAATAGAGACAATTCAAGTCCATCGACGCTGCCATCGGTCCTAAACTGCATTTTCGAATTGGACTGACACACCAGCATACCGATATATACAAAGGTTTTATGCCTGTGCCTCTACTCCGCTCGCAGATATACTTCAACACGCTCATGCGAACTACCATCAATTTTTGATCTTTCAGATGCATTTGAAAGTCCTCATCGTCAGAAACCTCCTCTTTCCCTCAGGATGCTCGCCTCCGATTTGCCATTACATCATTTCCCGCCCACCGAACAGAAATGCGAGCTTCGACTTCACCGATGTCCTGACAAACGGTTCTGTTAAGACTGCCAGCGCTCAGTTCCGATAAGACTCCGCTACTGAACATGCAATATCGCTTTCAAATCCTGGAAATATTCGCCGCATGCCAGCGGGTTATCTCTTTACTCCTATGATCAAGATTCTTGGATATGTGCAGTTTCCCGCTGGGTTTATTCATAGGAAACTGAATAACATGCGGCTAGGGACAGCTTTTCATTCAAAGAGACTAAACGTTAGGATATGCATTGATGCAGTATCCATAAGCGGACACGCCCATGGCGTACTTGTTATTCAATCGCAATGTCCATTTCACCAAAACCGACAGATTTTGGAGTTAATTCCGGACAAAGAGCCAGTGAATCAATCCGCCATGCATAGCACATTCAATGGCGTGAGGTATTCCAAGGCTGCTGTCTGAGAAGACATCAATCAATGACCATGTCTCTCAGCAGGCCTCATTCAATTTTGGTTTAGATTTCAGGATTCACTGACCACAATGGGCGTGGTCGATGGCGATGGACTCTGTTCTTTTCCTTCTTCCTCTTCCTCTTCCTCTTCCTCTTCCTCTTCCTCTTCTTCCTGTCTACTCCCACTCTCACTCCCACTCCCACTCCTACTCACATAGCAAACATCCCGTTATTCCACTTCCAGTCTCTCGCTTCCCTAATTCTTCCTCTTCTTCTATCATACACTCTTTGAGAAGCTATCCCTGCCAAGGAAGAAAACCGCTAGCAATCACATCTCTGTAAGTCAAGATCCGGCCTAAACTGGCTATCCTGTTCCTCAGAGCCTACGTGAGAAAGGTGAGATTCAACGAACAAAGTGTCTCTGACTAACGATTCAACCACAGAAACCCAAAAATGCCGACTCAAGATGTGCCGACAGACAGACAGATCCAGGTCTCATGACCGAGATACCATTTGCACCGAAGCAATCCATAGATTCTCGACTCAGGGAGTCCTACGAATCGATGGCAGCTCCCAGTGCGGAACCATCCTGAGCAGGATTGTGCGAAAAGCTTCAAAGCGGATGCAGTATATCAGCATTGCTGATGCGTCCATCTGTCGATAACAGCATCATTATCACATCATCAGCGGAAGTGCCAGCACTTCCTTTCCACGTCGATTTCAGCCGTTTGGCTGTTTCAACGAGAGCAAGTGGAAGCAAAGACACAGGCTTGATTGTCAATACAGCTTCTATGCCCTTCTATCACACAATTGGCTACTCTACGTGCCTAGAGCCCTATCTCCAGAGCAGACTGCAAGTCTATTGCTACTAGATTGCCTACTCGTCTCGATGCTCAGCTTCGCGTTCAAAAGCTCTTGCTTCATTCTCCGACTTTTGA
This sequence comes from Aspergillus japonicus CBS 114.51, assembly GCF_003184785.1. Taxonomy (NCBI): domain Eukaryota; kingdom Fungi; phylum Ascomycota; class Eurotiomycetes; order Eurotiales; family Aspergillaceae; genus Aspergillus; species Aspergillus japonicus. The sequence goes on from NW_020291707.1 coordinate 127,116, forward strand.
GACTGTCTTTTCGAGATGGAAGTTTCTGTTCATCAAATGCAGTTCGCTCTTGCGCACGGCTTGCGATATGGGCGAGTCCGAAGACCATTTTTCTCGCGCATACGGTTATTATGCCGAGAGCATATCGCTCACTATGAATAGCCTGTTTATACAGCCTCTCGTTCATTGTGCAGGTGGAGCTCCTGGCCTGGGGTCAGGATGCCCCCGATGATAATCTTCGAAGAGGAAGAGGCCCCTGCGTATAAGAAGCGCAGACTGACCCATGGTCAGGAGTCTCACATGAGTGAGCTGAGGGAGCGCCTCGACATTGCCAAGGGGGCTTACAAGCTCCTTCGGGAGCAAGTCGATCGTGCCGTCGATGCGGCCAGAGCCGCAGAAGAGCGCGTCGAGGACGCCAAAAGGGCGGCCGGAGAGGCGCGCGACAAAGCCAAGAAACTTTACGAGTGTATCCGTAGCATTCGTAAGGAGGCGGAGGAGGCGGGTCAGCCCCTCCTGGAGTAGTTGGAATTTTTTTTTCCTTCTTTTTTTAGAAAGAAATTCAATACAGGAGGTACTGAGCTCGAATATGCCCAGTATCGTCATGCTGAATCTATGATGGAAGGAATCATGGAAGCTCCTTCACACCAGATGGAGGAAGCAGTTTAGGCTGTGATAAAGCGCTTGGAATCGATGCAGGGAGTGGCTCGCACGGCCGACAAACTACCAGTTCTAGTAGAACAGGCGGTCCATACATATACCGAGGCCAATGCTGCCCCAACCCTTGGCTATATGGGTAAATACTGTACCTGATCCCAAATCCTCACCTCCGGATAGCATAGCTGTCCACTGGATCTAATCCCCGTCTAGGATCGGTGAAGCTACGCAGAAAAGCAGGAAGGAAGTCCAACGCTGGCTGGCTGTTTTGGTGCCATCCCAGATGGCAATCGGTTTGATTTTGTTATCCTTGATAGCGGGGACATCCCTCTGCGAAAGGTTGTTGTACTTTCGCACCGGGGAGACACATGTTGCTCTTTCCGTTTCGCATTGACTCGACCATCACAGTAACAATGAACTATCATTTCGGAGTGCTGAAATGAAGTATACCAACCCGGGGCGATGTTCTGCCGTCCGGCATTGCGTACTACTCGGGAACCACTTCTCCTCTCCACCTCCACTTCAAGAGGTATCACCTCTGGGAGCGATGATTCAACCAACCCGAATGTGACCCAGAAGGGATACTGAGCTAGGATGGGCAGAAGCTTCCTGGCGTGCTCAAAGCTGTCGGACGCGTCCGGCAAGAAAGGTCAAGGTGAGCTTCCACTGCTCCACTTCTCGGCTGCTGTTGACGTTACTCCGGATTCTCAACCAGAATCCCACGCCGATCCAGTGGGACAAACCCGACTAAATGCACACGAAGCCGATCTTCGAATTTGAGTCGGGGAGGGTACTCACGGATGTAAGGATGACCCTGCTTGTCACACAATGTCTGCTACTCCGTAATGTCGGGGGTAATGCCATGCAGCAGCAGCAGCAGCAGCAGTGCTACGATAGGTCACAGAACACATACTAAACACTGCACGTCCTGCCTATCACCCTCGAATGCGGTCAGCAATGCTGTCAACGACGAGATGAAGACGGCATTGACAGGAGAGTGGAGTGTGGTTGATCGTGGTGGCTTCGAGGAGACCTGCACTTTATATGGCTGTCTTGCTCACAGAGCAAGCCGGATCGAACGTATACGTGACCTCCACGGGGATAATGCAACTACTCCGTCGGATTTAATCACGGCTGATGACGAGGACAGTAATGCAGCCAATCGGGGTGGGTTTTAAAGACCAGCTAGGTGCCAGGGCCAGACCATTGTTCCTGTATATTGACGTACTGCAACCGCTTCGCTGGTTCAAGCCCTGAATACCTTGTGATGACCGATTCCCAATATTTGGCAATTCCTGCGGGCCCTTTCCACATGCTTCGACCGGAACTGACCAGAAGACAATCCTCTTTCCATTTCCCGTAGACGGGACGGACTGCTCCATCTCAGATTCTCCACAACTGTTACATAATTCATCAGGGTTGTTCGGGAGTTACACCTGACCCAAGCGACGTTTCACCCCATTATCCTTGCAATACACAGCACCAGCTACGTTTACATCCCTTCTTCATCCGATATACACAGTCAATTATTCATTGATTACACTGGTATATCTCTTGTATACTTCATTCATTCAACTCATAATCATCAACTCCCCCCCGAACCACTCAAGCCAACCCCATATCCTTGTAAAAGGCATCAGTCTTAGGCGGGCGGCCCAGGAAGTCCGTCAAGATGGACATCTCGTCCTGGCTGCCGCCCTTCTCCAGAACCTTGAAGCGGTAGCGACGGCCGGCCTCGGGGTTCATGGGGTTCTCCTTGAAGACGGTGTAGAACATGTCGGTGGAGTAGACTTGCGAGCTGGAATGGGATTAGCAGCCGAGAAAAAAAGAGAGGGAACAGAACGAGCTTACCTCAGATAGCCATAGTATCCCGCATCATACCCGCCGATCAAATGACCAAAGGTGGCCTCACCGTGGCCCCACTCCTCGCCGAGCCCCAGGCTCTCGGGCCCCTCGATCTGGGTAATCTCGTGGCGCAGCCGGTTGTAGGTGGCGGAGATGGGCAGGTTCTTGATGTGCTCGTGGCTCTCGGGCTGGTGGACGGTCATGTCGAAGATGCCGAAGTGCAGCTGGCGCAGGTTGAAGAGGGCGTCGTTGACGTGCTTGGTGCGGATGAGGTTGGCGATGACCTCGTCCGGGATGTTCGCGGCGGGCGGGGTCTTGCCGTCGGCCTGCTCCTTCCACGCGGCCAGGTACTCCGGCGACAGGGTCGAGTAGTGCCGGCTGAGGGACTTCAGCTGCGAGGGCGTCCAGCACCAGTTCTCCAGCATCTGGCTGGGGGCCTCGACGAAGTCGCGCACGGTGCTCGTGCCGTGGAAGCGCGAGTAGATGGTCTTCGACACCAGGTCGTGGATGCCGTGGCCCAGCTCGTGGAAGAGCGTCACGACCTCGTCGTGCTTCAGCAGACTCGGCTTCTTGGGGGTGGGCTTGGTGAAGTTGCACACCAGCGCGGTCGCCGGGTAGCGGCGGTTGCCGTCGGCGTCGATGAATCCCTTGCGGTTCTGTTAGTGGAGCTCATTTTGGGAGGCATAACGGCATTAAAACATACCGGCTGCAGGTTGAAGTTGGCGGCATGGCCGTACTTTCCGGTGCGGGGGAATAGGTCCAGGTAGAGGTAGCCCACAAACCCGCTGCCTTCGGATTCGTCGTTCCAGACACTAAAAATCTGGACTTCCTCGTGCCAGACAATGTCGCTGCCCTTGCCCGTGGGAGCCACCTTCTCGCGATCCTCGCCCGTGATTTCCACAAAGACAAGGCCGAACAGCTCCTCGAAAATCTTGAGCATGCCCTCGATGGTGGTCTGCAGGGGGAAGTACTCCGCGATGAGCTGCTGGTCGAGCGAGTATTCCTGCTCCAGCAGGAGACGGTCGTAAAAGCGGTTGTCCCACAGGTAGTAGTGGCCGTCGAACTTCTCTCCACGGGACTCGACGTCCTTTTTCTTCAGCTCCAGGAGGGTCTTGAGCTCCTTCTGGCCCCCGGCCGTCAGGCGGGAGCGTAGGTCGCCCAGGAAGTCGTTCACGGTCTTGGGCGTCTTGGCCATCTTGTCCTCGATGCGGAAGGCGGCGTGGTTGGGGTATCCGAGCAGACGGGCCGCCTCGTCCCGCAGGATGATGGCCTCCTGGAAGAGGGGCACGTTCTGGTTGCACTTGTTCTCGTTCTCGATGGTGACCTGCTTGCGGGTTTCGGCGTTCTTGGCGTACTTCATGGTGGGGAAGAGGTCCGGGTACTTGAAGGTCAGCCAGAGCTTGCCCTCGTGCTCGCCCTCGCCCTTCTTCAGGCCCGACAGGACATCCTCGGGGACCCCGTCCAGCTGCTCCGGGGCGAACCAGATGCCCCCGCTCTCCTCGTTGAGGTTCTTCTGGAACTCGATGCTGATCTGACTGAGCCGCTTCTTGATCTCCTTGAAGCGGTCCCGCTGCGGGCCGGCCGGCAGACCCAGGCCGTTGCGGATGTAGTTCTTGTGCTCCTTCTCCAGCAGGCGGCGGGACTCCGGGTCGAGCGACTCGTCCTTCTTCAGCACGGCGTCGACGAGCGTGAACACGTCCTCCCGCATGACGGCCTCGATGAAGAACTCGTCCATCAGCGCTTCGGCCTTGGACGAGGCGTCCCGCAGCTCCTGCTCGGTCGACACCGCCTGGTAGAAGCCGAGGATGTGGGATTCCAGCGCGATGGCGTTCTCATCGTGGGCCAGGCGCTTCACGACGTTGTCAAAGGTGGCCGACTCGGGCTTGACGGTGGCCACGACATCGTCCTGGACCTTGCGGGAGCTGGCAATGAGCCGGTTGGCGTCGTCGAGGATGGACTGGACGGTGGCGGTGAAGACAGGAGGAGCCTGAGGAGGCCGGCGGAGGTGCTCGGGGGCCATGCTGGCAGTGGTGAGAGATTTGCGGAGGTTCGTCAACCCTGGGTTGAGAGCAGTGGGCAGTCGAGAGCCACGGAGATGGCCCAGGACTGAAGTGAGTCGAAAGGTGGGGGAGGAAATGCGAAGCGGAGGAGCCACGGTGACGAGGAAAACGCCCACGAGAAGGACGAGGAGGGCGGGTAGATAAAAGGTCCGGCGGAATTGAGGGGTAGCAATGGTGAAGGATGGGATGGCGAGTAGGCAGATTGAGTGAGAGGGAGGGGGAGGGGGCGGGGAATAATACGTGGCTATGCAGTTGTGATGCAAGACAATGAAAGCTGTTGTTATTGCCAGTTGAACCTCGATCAGCTCAGGTCAGGTGGATCCCACTCCAGCAGTGTCCGCACCACAACAAAAACCCACACAACCTCTCTTTCTTTCTTTCTCCACAGTCTGTCAGTCCACAATCCACCCTCGGTTGCCCTTTAAGTTTCACCCAGTTTCACCCAGTTTCACCAGTTTCACCAGTCCACAATTCCACACTGCTATACCTGCTGATCTACTGCACTACCAGGCTGACAAACAGCCACAGAATACCTACCCTGCATGCTCCCGCTATCAGAACTGTGCGGGGTTGGCAGCCCACTTACCTACGAACAAGCTAAGCTACAAAGAACCAAAGTTTGATGTGGATATCTTCATTGCTCTATTCTTAACAAGCATTGTGGAGTTTCGATCATATCATGTCGCTTTTCAAATGCGCAAGCCACTCATCAAACTAGACACGCTCTGTCTGCGGGGTAAAAAAGAAGAAAAAAAACAAAGTCAAGGCTAACTCCGGAAACTCCCAACACTCGGAATATCATCAAACGCCCTGTGTGCTAAATTATAAGACAGGAGACATCGCCAGAGGCGGAAACAGGACGCAAATGGTACATTCATGATAGGTGGTAGTCATGAACGAGTCTTTTATGCCGCATCGGCGGTAGGGATGGGCTCGGGGATCTTGGTCACCTGCTCACCGGCGCGGATGACCCGCTGGCCGGAGCCATCGCGGACATACTCGACGCCCTCCTTCTGAGCACGCTTCCAGATCTCAACCTCGCATCCACCACGGATGACACCAACCCGCATGGTGGAGAGCAGGTTGTGGGCAGCGTTGGAGTGGTAGTAGATACCACCGTTGAACATAGCAGTGGCGTCCTTGCCGAGACCGGAGTTGATCATGGCCTTGCCACCGGGGTGGTCCTTGATGAAGTCGGTCACGTCGTGAACAACACCGGCAATAGCAACGAGGCCACGGCCATTCTTGGCCTGCTCAACATAGTCATCCCACTCCATGACGGGAAGCTGGTCGAGGGGAGTACCCCAGTCAAGTCTGGCGCGCTTCTGGTCAATCTTCTTCTGGAGCTGCTGGACACGGCCCTTCTCGATCTCGTTGGCGCGGAACTGCTTGAGGTCGTAGGCGAGACCAAGCTGCTTCCAGATCCAGATGCTCCACTTGGTGGGGTCGTACTGGTGCCACTCGATAGCGTTGCGGTAGTCGGAGGGGAACTCGTGGTGGAAGTTGTGGTAACCCTCACCCAGAGTGACCAAAGCAGTGATGACATGGTCACGAGGAGAGTTGCGGTCGTCGAAGGGCTGGTCACCGAGCCAGTGGGCGAGCGAGTTGACGCAGAAAGTGGCCTGCTGGACGAAGAAGATACGCAGAATACCGGCGTAAACAAAGCCGCCCAACCAGTCACCCCAGCCAAGGCCAGCAACGAGCATGGGAACAGCCAAGCCCATGCCGAAAACAACCTTGAGATAGTTGCGGTGCTGCCAGACAACGACGGGGTCTTCGTTCAGGTCAGAGATATCGGTACGGCCGATGCGCTTGGGGTTCTGCTTCATCACCATCCATCCCAGGTGAGAGTAGAGCAGACCCTTGCGAACGGAGTAGGGGTCCTTGTCGGTGTCGGTGTAACGGTGGTGAGCACGGTGGTCACGAGCCCACCAGCGGATGGAACCTTCAACGGCACCACCACCGACGGCAGCGAGCCAGATACGGAGAGGAAGACGAGCGGAGTAGGAGCAGTGAGCCCACAGACGATGGTATCCTATGTCGAGCTACCGTTAGCATCTTGCTCCTAGCGAAGCAAATCAGGAGAAGTACGAACCTGCAGTGATGCCCAGACCGGTGAAGAAGTAATAGATGACGGCCCAGATGGCAGTCTTCAGCTGAAGAGGCGTCCAGAAGGCCTGGATACAGCCACCCAGAGGGATGCCGATGATGAGGAAGACGTTCAGCCAGTTAACATGCTTGTACCAGTTCTGGCGGTTGATCGCGGTGTCGGCAATGTGAACTTTCTTGGGGTCCGCGGCACGAGACCGGGAAGCGTCCGCTGGCTTTGCAGACATTTTGAATGATGTTTGTCACTCGTCTACCCTCTACAAGGTGAGTATGAGGAGGGTGGTGGAAGACGAAGTGGTCGAGGCGGATGGGAGGATCCGGGGGAGGGAGGTTTTAAAAAAGGGAAGAATTGAAGAAGAGACCCAAAGAATAAAAGAAGGGAAGAAAAAAGAATGAGGCAAGGAGAGGGTGGGGAATATAATCCAATCCAGAAGGCAAGAGAGGAGTCAGCAAAGGAATGAAGGATCTGAACAAATCCCAGAGGGGAGGGGGAAAAATCGGACGGAGTTGGAACTCGACCCAGGGTCCACTGGCGGGATGATGGTTGGGGAAACGCAAGGTTGGCGGCGAGGATGGATGATGCGGCAATGATCACAGGTCAGTCGTGAGTGGTCTGACTGCTGGATGAGTGTGCCCGGGGCAAGTAAAAGAAAGATCCCGAGGTATTTGTTCAAAGCCAAATGCAACACCGTGCTTTGAGGATGGATGGATGGATGGATGGATGGAACGGGATATGAAGGAATAATACACTTGCATTCAAGATTAGGTGGTGAGTGGTGAGTGTACAGAACAGAGAAGTACAGCTTCAGCGGCGGGTTCGGGAGGGATCTTCCAACAAAGTTCCAACCATACAAAACACCCGTTCTTCCACCATCTAAGCTTGTTGGGCGAGACGTGATTCGACAGACCAGCCCCGGCCAGACTCTGCCCGTTTCGGCAACCCCGGCTGCGTCCAACCAATCAGCAGGCGTGCAGTATCTGTTGAATCCCCAACGTTTTTCTGCCCTGGCAGGCGGCTGTGGCTGATCACCGCCTCTCTTCGTGGCTAGTGTGTGGCAACTTTAAGGCCCGTCCTTTGACTGAGTGACTCCATTTGCCATCCAGTGGCTCTTTTCTCCGCTGCTGCACACCAGCTCTCCGGCTGATTCGTTATCAATCTCTGTCTAGTACGTAGTCTACGGGTGGGCTGACGGAGGGAGCAACTCCGGGGTCATTCGCACTTGGATGAATGTGGTAAATCAAGGCAAGGCAAATGCAATGGATTTGGGGCCGGGCGAGGAGTTCTGGAATGCCCAGGAAAGCAGCCGATGCAGCCCTATGGGCGGCAACTATCTATGAGTATGAGTTTTCGTCCAATTTGCCACTACGGGAAGTCAATGATGATCCAGGCTAGCTTTTCACCTCGGGTCAACCTCGTCGCTGATCGTCGCCATATGATTCAGGCATGACCACCTCAGGCTCGGCCGACCACACCCCAACCCTCCGCTCCGTGTCCACACGTGATGCCATGTGAACCTCCATAGCTTGAAACATCGCAAGCTCTTACCTAGGAGTCTCCTCCGCAGTACCCCAGGTGGAGGCCTTTTCCTCATTGGAGCATGTCTCATGTAAGGAAATGGGAGCACAGATGTTGCGCATCGACATAGTTAGAATCTATTGTTGGACTAGTCTCGTATCCCAGACATTTCGATGGTGCCCACCTCGTCCTACCCCTGCCTCAGGCATATAAGCCCGGAATGCATAGATCGAAGCGGTCACTTGATGTCAAGATGCACGAGCACAAATATAAGTTTTACGGTGGGATGTCCTGAGGTCATGATACGGTTGACAACGACATTCCAAATGCTCCCTCAAGTCGGCCGCTTGCCTCAATCCTACATAATCATGGCCAATTGATGATTCCTGGAATCAATGCCGTCGATGTCACATCTAAGCCATTGCTTCGCGTCATCCAGCACTATGCTGTGCATATTTTCTGTCAGGCTTGATCCTCAGATTTCATGCCACCATGATCCGGTTGGCAGGTAGGACAAGTCATTGGCGGGCGACTACTCCGGACATCACCTGGTACCTCATTTGTTTGGTACAGGTGGTTGTACCACTGTGCGCATTCTGTGCAACGGACGAGATGCGGTCAAGAAGTGGAATTTATTAACTCACAACAGTAGTAGATCGAGTTAGTCAAAAGCCGGAGTCAGCGTGGTTCTGATAGAGTTGATGCCGGTTGACACCAGTTGACACCAGTGGACACCAGTGGACGGAATCCGGGCTGACATTTCCCCGCGTCCTCGAATGGCCAATTTCTGTGACTAATGGATTGCCCGATCGGTTCTGGTTCTTCCCCGGACTGTTCGACCCATGCTCAATCCGACCATCATCATCCATACTACAAACTCCTGTCCTTCTTCCTCATATCTCATCTCTAGCTTAAAAGAAACAGCTCAATCCCAGACAGTTCGCCATCATGGGAATCAAAGAACTGGTGTTCGCACTCACCTCGATCTATACAGCCAGATAACCACCGACGAAGCTCCGCCACCGAAGATGGATGTCGGCGGATCCCGATCTGGGGAGAGAACTGATAAGCCGGCAAGAGGCGTTACATGAACCGACCGTCAGCGAGCTTGAGTCTTATCGCGCGGGACCCCACCATGACCACCATGACCACCCCAAGACTCCTCCAGTCTAGTGCTCTCGCTTGGGTATCTCCCCAGTCTCCAGTCGGTCGCCTCCCAGTCGTGGAGAGCCTAGAGATAACCGGTCCAAGGCATTATTCGATTGATTCACGCACCTCCACGCCACCGATAGTCTCCTATCATCCATTGCACCCGATCGCTGAGATCACACGAATTTACTTCGGAAGCCTGTAATGAAGCTGCCATCTATATAGACATCAGATGTTTCGGACAATCCTGGGGTGATCTCAAGCTAGATTCCCCAGATCCATTCCACGAGTTGAGAGCTTGTCTAGACCACAATCCAATCCGGCAATTCTATCTATCGTTATATACACTACCCAGTCTCCACCTACCTTTGTATCCAGTTGCAAGTATCACTCAGCATGGACGGACCTGATCAGATCGGGCCCGACTTGCGACCGAAACGGTCCTGGCGGGAGAAGACCCGGCGCATTGTCAAGACATTCACCACCAGGTATGTGTGCCAGGTCGAGTCCTGCTAGCGCCCGTTCTTCCATGCTAACAAGCATCTTGTAGAGAGGGACTGGTGGGTGACTACGATTATGCATACCTTTTCACCCCCAATCTTCCTTTCATCAACAGGGGCCGCAAGTCCGCTCCCTTCTTCGGGCTGGAGGACAAAGTACCCGTTCTTTTGGCCCTCCTCTTGGGTTTACAACATGCGCTGGCAATGCTGGGTGGAGGTTCGTTGAACAGGTTCCTGGAATCACAACCCGTTGCTGACTTCAATAGTTATCTCACCTCCTATCCTAATCGGTGGCACGAGTGGTGCCAACTTCGGCACGAAAGACTACGAATACCTAGTTTCAACTTCACTTATCGTCTCCGGTCTACTGTCCGCCGTACAGATGGCCCGGTTTCACATCTACAAAACTCGCTTCTATGTCGGAACTGGATTGATCTCTGTTGTTGGCACCTCGTTCGCTACCATCACGGTGTCGACCGGCACGTTCAACCAAATGTACACGTCGGGGTACTGCCCGGTAGATAGCGATGGGAACCGCCTGCCGTGTCCGAAGGGCTATGGGGCTCTTCTGGGCACGTCGTGTCTGTGTTCCTTGCTCGAGATCGGCCTGTCGTTCATGAGCCCTCGGATCCTGAAACGCATTTTCCCACCCTTGGTGACCGGTCCCACGATCTTGTTGATTGGAGCCAGTCTGATTCAGTCGAGTATGGAGGACTGGGCTGGTGGCTCGGGCACCTGTTTTACGGATGCAGCCAGCCGTGCACTGTGCCCTAGTGCAGACTCGCCACATGCTCTTCCTTGGGGCAGCCCCGAGTTCATTGGACTCGGCTTTTCGGTCTTTGTGACAATTATCCTGTGCGAACGATTTGGCGCTCCAATGATGAAGTCCTGCGCTGTGATCATCGGCCTGCTCGTTGGCTGCATTATTGCTGCCGCTTGCGGATACTTCGATCGGTCGAGCATCGATGCTGCCCCGGTGGCCTCGTTCATCTGGGTCCGCACCTTCCCTTTGACCATCTACGCACCTCTGATCCTACCCCTGCTGGCCGTGTACATCGTGGTCATGATGGAGTCGATCGGAGATATTACCGCCACCTGTGATGTATCACAGGTAGAGGTGGAGGGACCTGCCTTTGACTCCCGCGTCCAGGGTGGTGTTTTGGGTAATGGATTCACCTGTCTGCTGGCCGGACTGTGCACGATCACCCCCATGTCTGTGTTTGCTCAGAACAACGGTGTCATTGCTTTGACCAAGTGCGCCAACCGCAAGGCTGGCTACTGCTGCTGTTTCTTCTTGGTCATCATGGGCATTTTTGCCAAGTTTGCCGCCGCCCTCACCTCCATCCCCAGCGCTGTGCTGGGTGGGATGACCACGTTCCTCTTCTCCTCCGTGGCCATCTCTGGGGTCCGCATCATCGCGACCGTGCCGTTCACGCGGCGCAACCGCTTTGTCTTGACGGCCTCCTTTTCCATCGGCATGGGTGTCACCTTGGTGCCCACCTGGTTCTCCTACTTCTTCACCTACAGCGGCAACAACCGCGGCCTGACTGGTCTGCTCGATGCGATTGACTTGGTCATGAACAACGGATTCGCTATCACCGCCATTCTGGGGGTGATCTTGAACCTCATCATTCCGGAAGAGGCGGATGAGGGGGCGGCTGTTGTCGAGGCTCGAGCCGAACCTCGGGCTGTCGAACAGCCGGACGAGCCTGAGAATGCTCAGTACACGAAGGGGGAGCATCCGTCTGGAGTTTCAGCTGTATGACTTGAAGCAAAATTTGTTTGTTTTTGTTTTAGATTGACTACGACCCTTGTGAGGGCAGATCGATGGATTGGGATACCCTTGATGAGCGATAATTTGAATTCTACGGGATTATTTAATGCAATGATATACATATTCTAATATAGCCTTTCGCCAGCCACTGTAACCTTCCATCAGACTCCTTCGACCACTTCCCCAGGCGCCAACATCTTGATATAGCAATGCTCACCCGTCTCGAGGACCGTGATGGGATCATTGACGCGAAGCGTGAAGTCTAGACAGCCGTTAGCACAGATCCCCAGACCCGCTACAACCCCGTATAGGAAAAGAGAAAAACCTTACTCCGAACCGCCGGAACCAACTGCATCCCCAAGCACGCATTCGTGGGATCCCCCCGATCGATCCGTCGATACGCCTTCAGCGTGCGATCCGGCTCCGCGCGATGGCGCACCCCGGTATCCGGATCGACATTCGGCAACCGACACCGCATCGTCCGACACGCCAGATGGATCTCCACCCCTTCGTCCTCTTTACCGGTGTCCTCCCCCTCAAAACCAACCCTCCCCCCGACGCGAACCCGCCGCCACGCATCCTCCTCAAACCGTCCGGGCCCCTGCACGACCACATTCGCGCGGAACCGCCGCACCGTCAACCGGGGAATGTCCGTCTGACACCGCGCCGCCACATCGCGCACGCTGGCCAGATTGAGGAGGTGCAGCGGGTACGCGTCCTGAAATCCGGTGACGGTCTGGAAGCCCAGCTGCTGTTTCGGGGGCGCGTTCCGGAAGATCGGGCGGTGGTGGGCGGCGGACTCGCGGAAGAGGGTGAGTGGTTTTTGTGCGTCGGTCGTCGTGGTGGTTGGATCGGCCAGGAAGCGGCGCAGAGAGGCGGGTAGGTGGTGTCCGTAGTCGTGGGCGAGTGGCGTGTCTTTCCAGATTTTGACGGGGCGGAGGCGGTATTCCCCTTCCTCTGTAGGCTTGGGGTCGGAGTGGGGGTCAAGGGGCACGCGGAAGGACTCCTCGCGGGGGAGCAGGCCCAGCGTGAGAGCCAATCTAAAAAGCGCGGGGAGGAGGGGTAGGCGGGCGAGGCCGGGGCCCAGCGTGCGCGGGTAGTGGATGACCAGCACGCCCTGGGACTGCACCTCAGGTAGGGACGGGGAGTACGTTGGGGAGGTGGGATCCGGGACCCAGATCTCGGGCCGCACGAGGGCTAGGTTGCAGAAGTGCCGGTCGCGGAGGGTGCGCGCGGTCCAGTGTCCGGTTTCCTTGCTCTGGTTGTCGTGTGATGAGGTGGTGGTGGTGGTGGTGGTGGTGGTGGCAGGCTGCTTCGCCTCGATGTACTCGGCAAAGCAGAAGAGCCGGTCGTACTTCAGCCCGGTGTCGATCACCTCCGCGCTGTCGAGCTCGACCCCCGTGCAGCTCTTGATCGGGTAGGTGAAGAGCGCTTTGATGCGCCATGCGGGGAGACCGGTCTTGGGGTCGATGGCGTCGCGGGGGGTGCCTGCGCTGTATTGCGGGTCGTATTCGTCGGCGATGTTGCTCTTCTTGGTGCCGAGGCGGCGACAGCCGCGTGGGGGTTCGGGGGAGGAGCAGAGGTAGGGTGTCAGTGGGAGGAGGAGGACGATGAGTGCGATGATGTAGGGGAGGAGGGGTTGGAGTGAAGATGCGCCATTGTCTAATGCATCGAGGGTGGTGAGATTTGAGTCATGCATTGATGGTGGTGGGTTTGGGTCTTTCTGCTTGGACCTGTGACTAGGGTGGACTCGGTGAGATATAGGTTTGAATATAGTGTTGATGTAGGCCCGAACTGAAAGATAATTGAGTTATACTGCAATTATAATCGTGTTGTCGACGTGATTCCAAAAAGTGCAGGCCCTCCGCGGGGCCGATTTTTATCAGATCGGGGCGAGATCGGATCTCGGCTCGTTCCCGAGCTTCCAGAACATCAAACATCTTCCAATGCCGATGCGGTGCGGGATGGACTGGACTGGTCTTCTGAGCACTGTCAACTGTCAACTGCCACTTGTCAGGGCAACTATCCACAGCCTCGTTACGATGCTCAAAGTGATAGCTCAACCATGACAGCATCACAGCCTCAGTCCAGCACGTAATCAAAAGATCCTCATATCCCGCTGGATGTGAACAAGCCGAGACGCGCGCGCGACGCGTGACCCTTAATTCCATTCAACCATCTCATCTATCTTTTCCATCATGAATCGACTCGACTTTCTGGGCCTGCCCAGTCAGGATCCCAGTGAGTGATACCACTATCTCAGTAATTGAGCACAGACAACAAGCAGCTAACATTCCTAGACCGAGTCATCTCCTTCCCGGCCTCGCAGTCCCTGCACGCGTCGACCGCGTCGGCTGCCTTAGGCAACAAGACCGTCTCGACGGGGCTCCCCCAGCTCGACGAGGCAGTCACCCCGCCCATCGAAGATGATCTCCAAGGCTTCGGGGATCTGCAGAGCAAGGGTCTACCGTGTGGTCATGTCACGGAGATTTTCGGGCCCCCGGGAGCAGGCAAGACCGCCATAGCGTTCGTCTTCTTTCCTTCCTCCCGCAACATCTACCTCTTCAGTAACCAACACACCACTGCAGCCTAAACACCGCAGCAACAGCCCTAGCCAAGGGCGAAAAGGTCGTCTGGATAGGTAGGCGTGCCCCTACCCCTCTCGATACTACCTGCTGCACCACGCCCCAAACTAAACCTCAATATCAGACACGGGCCCCCCACTTCCCCGCCGCCAACTCAGCCGCCTTCTCGCTGCACAGCAACAAGAAAACCAATCTGATCCCAGCAATCAAGCCCAAAGTCTCATCCATATCCACGCGCCAACCCTCCCGCATCTCCTCTCCCTCATCCACCACCCACCCCCCAACTTCCCCCCACCGTCCACCACCCTTTTAGTGGTTGACTCCATCTCCGCCCCCTTCCCCCCGTACTTCCCCAACCCGAGCGACCAACGCGCCGCCCTGAGCGCCGGCTCGCAGGTGCATGACAAAGCCCACGTCCAGTGGCTGGTCAACCGCAAATGGAACGTGCTGAGCGATCTGGCGACGCAGCTGGCCAAGCTGGCCAGTACGGCCGGCGGAGGCGCAGGAAACATGGCCGTCCTGGTGACGAACCAGACCCACACCCGGATTCGGGGCCAGGTGCGGGCAACGCTGTGTCCTGTGGTGGCGGGGTCGGCGGCCTGGGAGAGTTGTGTGTTTACACGGGTGGTGGTCTATCAGGATTTCGTTGAGTCGGGGAGGGAGGGAGAAGGGGGATGGAGGAAGGGGAGGGTAGTGGAGGTGATGAAGAGGGGGGGGAGGGTGGTTCGCGGGCGGGTGGTGGGGGATAGTGTGGTTGGATTTGGGGTGAGGGAGGTTCGTTTTGCCTTTCTTTCTTTCGGTTCTGTCCTTCACGCTCTGCATTGGGGCGTGTACTTCGGGGAAAGCAAGGCTAACTGGTTTGTTGTTAGGATGGGCTGTACGCTTTGGATACACCTTCTCCTCCACCAGCTGAAGAACGAGACGAACAACCAGCGCAGATCGTCGTGGAAGCAAGCTCTACCCAGGAAGCCGAAGCCTCGGCCAGCCAACGGAAGCGCAAAGCGGAGGAGATCGCCGACAGCCAGGATGAAGAGGACTCCGAGGGAGAGTTCGGGTGGATCGGAGGTGATGAGGTGGATGCTGGGTCGCTGGATGGGAATTAACCACCCTCACCTCCTTGTACAGGGCTCTTTTCGAGAAGTCTTCCGACTGTGACTGGACTGACCTGTATTAATCGCTCACTATCCTGACATCGTGATGCGGAATTAGAACCTGGAAATTAGATACACACACAGAGACACATGCACACGTGAATTCATAACCGTCAGATCATATCATATCAAGTCATTACCTCACCTCCAACAAGCGCGGTGGACCTCCGACTCGCAATCGCCCTTCTCCAAGTCCGTGCGATCCTTCCACTTCATCGAGACGTTCACCTCATTCAACGCGAGATGACGATGCGTCCTCTCCCCAGTCACGCACAACGGCGCCCGCTGCACGGCGACACTCCTGGCCGCCGCCGTCGCCGCCGCCGCGGCGACCATCGCGCCTCCCGACCCACCATGGCCATCGTCCCCGTCGTCCCCCTGCCCTCCCCCGCCTGCATAGCGACTCAGCTGCAAATCCCCATCAATCGGCGCCGGCGGACACCGATTATGCACGACCGCGACCAGCCTCCCCAACACAGCAAACTCCAGCTTCAACTTGATACTATACACGGCGCCCTTCAAGCTAATCTGCACGGCGTAATAATCCGCATACTCGAGACTGAGCAGCACGAGATCCATGACGAGCATGGCGACATTGATGCCGACGAGCTGGCGCATGATCTTGCGGTTCTCGCGGGCGGCACACATGCGCAGCAGCTTGACGGTCTCCCAGATATACAGCAGCGAGATGACGACCTCCTGGACGGTGAAGCCGGTGAGCTGCAGCTTCTCGATGATGTTGTAGCCGCGCAGCCAGGCGGGGGTCTGGCGCAGGTTGGCGCCGTACGTGAGCACGGTGGTCGGGACGTGCAGGACCACCACGTTGGCGAGGATCATGAGGAGGACGCGGCGCAGGAGGCGCTCGTCGCGCAGCACCAGGTGCAGCCGCGAGTACAGCACCAGCGACTGGCCCGTCACCATCGTCCACCACCCCACCGTCAGCACGGTGACGGTGGCCCGCGCCGGCGTCTGCGTGAAGAACTTCAGCAGGAAGCCCACCGTGTACGGCGCCACCCCCAGCGTCCCCGACAGCAGCAGGCTCCAGAAGTACAGCCCCCGCCACCGCCGGAACGTCGTCAGCACCAGCACCACCAGCTCGATCACGTTGTACCACGCCACCGCCATGAAGAACAGCAGCGTCGACCGCAGGCCCCCGTGCTGCGTCGAGAGCTCCCCCGCGATCCCGTCCATCGGCTCTTCCATGCTCCAGTCGCGCATGTCTTCGGGCTAGCCTGGATGGGACAGGTTGTACGATCAGTATCAGCAGCAGCAGTATCAGCAGCAGCAGCAGCAGCAGCAGCAGCAGCAACATCATACGTCCATGCCCTACTGCCCCAGAATCACAACCCACAAGAGATAAGATAGACCAGGTGGGTGGGTGAGTGCACGAGCCATACCTTAAATCCGTTGATCTCCCAAGACCCAAAACACCTGTGGATTCATTCCCCCCACAACAACAACAAAGTCAATCAACGAGTGGGTTAAGACACAACCTTTCGAACAACGATTCAAAATCGAACCGAGAGAGCAATGCAAATGCACAAAAACCGGATTGCGTACGACTGCGAGAAGAGTCGTCATCTGCTCAACTCTAATCCCCTCAACCATGGGAATCTGGGACCCTTTTACACTTCCCACCCTCGTGGATGTGGCGTTATTTAGACCGCTTTTTTCTTATGCTCTGGCCCTCATTGAGAGGAAGAGGGGGCAGGGGGAACTACTACTGCTGGAGCTGGAGTTGGAGCTTCTCAGCTGAAGTACAGTACACCACAATCCCACCTTTTTGCGCAGCATCAACCACAATAGCCGAGCCGAGCCATACATACCCTTCCACAGCAGGATCTCGGACTTCCCATTCAGCCACTGCATCAACAACAACAGCAGCAGCAGCAGCAGCAATAACCCAAAACAGACATGGACTTTCTTCCAGTACAGCACACCCCACGCTGTTGGGGTAGTACAGTTACAAACCTCCTTCCCTTTTCCGGGTATCCCTCCGGATCGGACCCCTCAGCTCCATCGCGTGTCGGGGGGCACTAGACACAACACTCGGGCTTTTTTTTTTTTTTTTTTTTTTTTTTTTTTTGGAGGGTAGCAACCTTGCCCTGTCGGCTTGTTCCTGCTTTAGTTCCAGGATCTAGCATTTATTCTTGAAATAGTTTGTGGGGGTGATTGGATTGCTCAGGTTTTGGGGCAGGGCCAACGGGCAAGTCATGTCTCCTCCCCGGGGGCTTATAGACTGGGAGTACTAGGTATCATCTTGTCAACTTCCAAGACTGGCTTGTCTGTCAGGTGATAACTTCCAACAAGAAGGGCTGTGGTTGAGTTCGGTTCTGCTGCAGTGACCCGTGGGGCGGAGACTTGAACATCACATCTATTCCTCGTTGCGGGCATTTACCTCAAGGGGGAAGAGCTCGTCCACGTCCTGGCGTCAATGGTAGGGTAGCATATCTTGCCGAGATCCCCCAGAGAGACCGTGGACGGTGCAAGGTTCCTCCCTACTAGATACCCAGGCACTGAAAGGCCCGCGACCAAATTCAACACAAATCACGTTCATTGGCTAGTTTAGTACTAGGTATTCTTTTTCCCAGATGGCGGCATTACTTGGCGATGTCGACACACGCCCCATACATTTCATCACTTGCGTTGTCCCAGGGTCTTCCGGCTGTCACCCTTGTTCATTGTTCTTAAGAAGGATCATCTTGTGGAAACCTTGGCAGACTTGATAGATGTCTATTATGCTATAAGGTCCCGCCAATAACGTGTAACAAGGCGGAGCAGTTTATAGGTTGGTCAGATAGTCCTCGATCTCCTCTTTGGTCAACTTCCTGAACCGGGGTCCCCGGGCGCCCTCGACGCCCTCAAAGCCCAGCAAGTGATCGGCCGGAGGTCCAACAATACCTGGTAGGTAGAACGTCAGCTTGCTCAAGAAATGTTATCAGCGCAGAAACCCTACCAATCTCTATCGTGTCCCCGTTCATCTCGCCCTCAATGGTCTCCTTCAGAGTCAGGAGGGCAATGTGAATGGCATCCTCGAGCTCCAGGCCCTCGGTGTAGCGCTTCTCGAGGAAGGTCTTGGCGCTGGTGGCGTGCTTGCCGATGGCCGTGGCCTTCCACGGGTAGTAACTGCCGCTGGGGTCGACCTGGTACAGACTCGGGCCGCCCTTCAGGATGCCGCCCGTCTTGCCGGTGGCCCTCTTGGGCTCGCCCTCCCCCTCGTCGCCGCGCTGGGCGTCGCCGGCCTCGGGCTCGATGCCCTCGTCCCAGCCCGCGATCAGCAGGCTGACGCCGTACGGTCGGACACCCCCGGACTGCGTCGCCTCCTGTACGACGCGGGCAACGTCCTGCACTAATATACGGGTGGGCGGGTATTCGTTGTAGATGCGCTTGTAGCCGGTGTGCGAGACCTTGCGGGCCTTGTCGACGAGCACCCGGTAGTCCGGGCCCATGCCGGCGTAGACCATGCCGATGTCGGGCGTGATCAGGGAGATCTTGGAGAGCGAGGGGGGGTCGATCAGAGGCGACGACGACTTCTTCTCAGTGGCGAGGACGATTCCGTTGGTAGCTGTGTCCGATCCGCCCAAAGTCAGTAGCTGTAGCTGTAGCTGTAGCTGTTTGCCAGCGGCGGCGGATCCGGGGGCCACCATACCTTTGATGCCAAGGGCCGTTACACCCTGGTTGACGGCGTTCAGAGCATATTCTAAGACATTGTCAGTGACCCGGTTACGACAGTAGCTGGCGAAAGGTGGTTACCGATTTGGACCAGCTTTCCACTACACCCCCGACTGTTAGCTGTGGTACTAGCATATGAAGCAGCGGAGAGCTTGGCTTACCTGGGGGAGAAAGTGGTCAGAGAGAAAGAGTAACGATCAGCCATGGAGACGATGCTTCACCTCCAGAAGCTCCGGAGGATAATAGGTATATGTGTGGGGAGGTTGGGGGGATAGACGGAGGTGATTGAGGATGATGGGGATGATGGGGGATGGAGTTGGGAAGTGGTGGAGGAGGGGACTGGATTGACGTGAAGCTTCCCTTCGGACAGCAGGCGGCAGGATGTTGACGCAGCAGTAGCAAGCAACGCAACCAACCAAGCCAAGCCGCGCCTGGGGCGGTGACGGTAGGCGAGCGGCTAGTGCGCTTGACCTCCCCACCCGCTTCTCTTAAACTGGCCTCTTTTTTTCCTTCTCGGGAAACATTTCTCCTCTTCGTTTCTTTTCAACCTTCTAACCTTTTTCATGCAACAATCATAACTGCGACACCAATCGCATCACAAGCGTCAGATCGCTGGTAGATCTGTTAATTCTCAGACTATGCAACAGCAACAACCTACAAAGAATGGATCTGCGCAATGAGCCGCTCTGGCAGTGGCCTGCTGAACCGGCTGGGCCGCCTCAGTCGGATCACCTCGAGCAGGAACCCCCTACAGACGCCCCTCCACAGGAGGACTCGGGCAGTACCACAGAGGAGACTAGACCGCGGCACTACTCGCCCCGGACTTGTCGCATCTGCCTGGAAACGGTCTATCCCACCTTCCCTCCTCCCTCGGAGCATATCCCGGGGTTTCTGCAGCCCCAACCACGGCCTGTCTACGAATCGTCGGACCCGGAGTCCGGTCGATTGCTTCGTCCCTGCAATTGCAAAGGATCCTCCCGTTATGTGCACGAAGGATGCCTGGAACTGTGGCGGCACTCGGACGCAGCCTACAGCAGTCGCAATTATTGGCACTGCCCGACCTGCGGGTTCCATTACCGACTAGAACGTCTCCGCTTGGCGCGCTGGATTAGTAGCACCGTGATGCAGCTCGCGTTGACTCTCGCCATTCTGTTGTTTACTGTATTTCTGCTTGGTTTCGTTGCTGACCCCCTCTTCAACATCCTCCCGGACACGGATGATCCCCTCGCGCCCACCGAGATGCGGGATATCTGGCCCGTGCCGCCGGAGACCAGGATCCTGACGGGTGACCACAAGGGCTCCTGGCCCGAGCACTATCTCAAGGGAGTGGTCACTCTGGGCTTGCTGTCCTGCATCAAGTCCGTGCTGGCGTTCTCTTCCTGGCCCGGGCTGACGCTGCGTTCCACGCGTTTGATCAACGGCAGCAGCTCCGGCCGGAATACCGGGAGGAACCGAGTCGGCTGGCTGCTCGTTGTCGTCGGCGTGGGTACTTTCTTGTGGGTGAGTGGCTTCTCTCCCGAGCTGTGTCTGCTGACCCCAGCGACTGATTCGTTTTAGGCTGTCTATAAAGGCGTGCGGACCTGGAGTCGCAAAGTCCTGGAGACAGCTGGCGCGCGTGTGATGGATGTCCCGTTACCGGACGACGAGGAGGAAGCCGAGCCTCTGGCGACGGATCAGAGTAAGAAGGACGATTGGCGCCGGGCCAGGGCCTCGCACCATCTGTCATGATTCTGTCAGGAGCCATCGTAAACCAACCTCGTGATTCGGAATCCGTCCTCCCCGCACTACTTAAGTTGCCACTCTCCTTTTCTTCTATGAGGTGTCAATTAGTCGATGTGCGCAGAATGCCACCGACCCTCGTTAACTTCCGAGGCTCGTTTTGATGAGTGGACTTGGGTTGGCGCCGGAACGTTTTGTTCTACTGCCTTCCCGTCTCACTCGTTTATGTCATACTTGCCCGGAGGGAGGGTCAACCTGCACTTCTCTCGATCCACATAGGCGCTACGGTTCTCAACGGCGTTTTCGATCGGGGTGCTGTACATGCTTAGTCGTATTGGTAATCTTATCAATTTAATATACTTGCAAGTTGGCGCTTTATGTAGTTTGTAGGACTTTCAGTTTGTACCTTTGGTGGCTTTAGGTCGCTTTAGGTTGATATTCTAGTATGACTGTCAATTTCTAGTATAAGGTGAAAGGTTCGTCCCATAAGCTACCCTTTAGGGCTAGTACCTGCTATATGGCAGCCGCAGGGCCTCGTTCTATTTCTGGTTATATGTTCATGGAGCACGCTCACCAAGAGAAGGCCAGTATGTGCTACTCCTACGCTTTTGACTTGCCTATTTGCTGTACTTTGTTGTCCGGCATTGAAACATAGCATCGTCAAATCAGAAACTGGGAGAATCAGCAGTCAATTCAGAGGATTTATCGCAGAGATGATATTATTAATCTTTCGAAGCATCGCTTCAGTATCCTCAAGTATGAACCACATGTCGCAATCATCCCGAAATATCCCGAATCACTAACACCTCAAGCTGGAAAAAGCCCTAGAACCCCCTCTCCAGATCCCCCCCCCCCAACCCCCAGAACGACCACTCCGTGCACAACCCGTGCCCCAAAACTCAAGAACTACCCCCTCTCCCCCCATCCCCAACCCTTATCCTCCTCCCCTCCCTCCCCATCTCCATAATAACCCCTACCCCTCTCCCCCTCCCCCACCACCGCCGGATCCCACTGAAAGAAATCCTGCAACACGCAGCGCCCACCCGCCCGATTCCAACAATCATCCTGCCCTTCCACCCCCTCATCGTGACCCTCATCATCGAGTCCTTCCTCACCCCCCCACCACCCCCCCGGATAAGCCCGCCCGCGACACCGCGCCACGGCGGCCCGCACCCGCAGATCGACGAGCACGCGGCCGCCGACGTCGCGCCCCAGCAGCGCGCCCGCGGGCCGCAGGAACTCTCTGATCAGGTCGGCGTGGACGGCGGCGATGGCCTGGTAGCACTCGAGGGCGCGGGTCAGCAGATCCCAGGCGCGGAAGAAGGCGTTGGTCAGGCGCAGGCGGCCCGGGTCGCGGCCCTCGGCCAGCATCTGCGGCCACTGGCGGAGGCGGTGGTAGTCTGTGTAGAGGTAGGCGTCGTAGAGGTCGAGGAGGATGAGGAGGAGGCGTTGTTCGGTGGGGTGTGGGGTGGGGAGGGTGCTTTGACTGCTGTTAGCTTTGTTCCTTTTTGGATGGACAGAGGGGTAGGGGGTTGCTTGGGCTGGGATGTGGTTTTGGGCCAGGGGGAAGGGTAAGGGTAAGGGTAAGGTATGGGCAAGGTATGGGCAAGGGCAAGCGTACTTGATAACAATACCCGCCATCTCCCGGAACCGCGTGAACGGGTTCTTGTTGGTCGTGTCGGCGGCGATGTGCGCGATCGTCTGCTGCGCGCCGCGGCAGTGCTCGTACTGCCCGTGCAGCAGGTGGTGCAGGGCGGCGAGGTCGGTGACCAGCGTGTGGGCCAGGTGGAGGGCGCGGTGCACCTGCGGCTGCGTCAGGGAGTCCAGCGGGTGGTGGCGGCCGGGGATGGGCACGCGCCGGAAGAGCAGCGTGTGCGCGCTGAGGATCGTGTTGCACATGGTGATGAAGCGGTTGCGGAGGGGCAGGCTGAGCGTCGGGCTGTTGGTTAGGATGCGCATCTCTTCGAGGATGTTTTGCTTGTTTGTGGTGGTGTTCTCCAGGTCGGGGTGGAGGGGCCAGGTTGGGTAGGTTGATAGTCGGGGGGTTGGGGGCCCGCTGATGGGGGTGGGGGGTGGGGTGAGTCTGTTGCTGCTGCTTGTGCTGTTGGTAGAGGGTGTGTTGCTGGTGCTGCTCCTTGGGCGTGTGTTGCTGAAGGCTGTGGTCGGGTCTGGGAATGTCCATTCCGGGGTGAACAGCGTCATGGACGTGAGCATCGCGTCCAGTCGCTGGGCCTGCGCCCCGGCCTCGACCACTTTCGACAGGGCGTACTTGTAGGCTTCCTCCTGGGCTGTGTCGGCTCGCGAGTCGGTTTGTTCGCACGAGGTGAAGTAGTCGGGGAATGGCTCGTTGGTGCTGGGTTGCTCGTCTCGTTCGATGTTTATGCCTGGGATGATCGGGGAGAAGGCAGAGAGGTTGTGGGAGAGCTGGGCTGGGGTGCTGAGGTCCATCTTCCTGGCTCGCGGTGATGGTTGGTCAGGTTGAGGTGGAAGTTGGACTTGTTCTGCTGAGAAGGGTGATGGTAGTGTAGTGGAGGAAGAAGGACTGGAGGGACGAGGTATTGGGACAAGATATAGGGACGAGAGCTCGCTTCAGTTCTCTTCTCTTCAAGTGAAGGAAGGGCAGTATTCAGGTTGAAGGAGCGAGGCGGAAGAGTCACAGAGTATCGTGGTATTCACAGTGGAAGTGAAGGTTGGGTCTGGCACAAACAGCAATATTAACACACAAGGGTGTTTGTATACACAGTGCTGAAACACACACTATCGCCCTGTCAACTGGTTCAACCCTGGAGGGTGCAAGCCATTCACTAGCCTGACCACTCCCACTCGCAAGTTCTCACAGAGCATATGGAGTAGTTGACCTATTCATGAATGAAAGCAAACCTACAAGGCCGTAGAGAAGCGACCTTTCGTCTGAGTTAGGGAAAAGTTGAGACTACATCTTCCAGAACGTCATCGATCTCAGGGATAAAATAGGTAAGATGTAAGAAAGAATATCAAGCTACTAGAAAGACACCAGAAAGCACACAGTCTACCACAGCCAGAGGTAGGATAGTCTGCCACAAGAAGTAAAGAACACTGTTGACCATGACCTACGTTCATCTAAGGGTAGAGCAGGAAAAGAAGTTAAGTCTGAAATGAATACAATACATCACGCCGACGAATCCTTATAAGCCCCCAGCTTGAACAGCTTCTTCGCATTCTCCCGTCCGATCTTCGCCCGGTCCACCAGATTCAACTCTGCATTATCAAACCACACGCACGCATCCTCGAACGTCTCGAACGGATAATCGATCGAGAACAAAATGCGATCCGAGCCCACCTCCGCCATACAAAAGTTCAACGTCGTGGTCGAGAAGTGGCCCGAGGTGGTGATCCAGATGTTCTGCGCAAAGTACTCGCGGATGGTCTTCTTGCACGTCTCCGCCAGCCCCAGCAGCTTCTTCCGGTCCTCAAACCAGTGGTTGATGCGCCACATG
Source organism: Aspergillus japonicus CBS 114.51 (assembly GCF_003184785.1). NCBI lineage: Eukaryota > Fungi > Ascomycota > Eurotiomycetes > Eurotiales > Aspergillaceae > Aspergillus > Aspergillus japonicus. Next base: position 151,305 of record NW_020291707.1, read on the forward strand.
TCGAAGGGAACGTGTTCGCCCAGATGCCCCATGATAATCTGCAATGCCGGGTGCCGGTCGAAGACTCCGTTGGTAACCATCCCCAGAACGTGGAGGCTGACGCCGTGCGCAAAGCTGAGCGGAGGCCCGACGAGCCACTTGCGGTCTGCCCAGAGTTTCTCGTAGATGGTCCCCGTGGGGTTGCGCGGGTGCAGGTACAGAGGCACGTCGAGCTCCGTGCATGTCTGCCAGAAGATGTCCCAGCTGGGCTGGTCGTAGAAGATCATGTCGTCGCCATCCGGACCGGCGCGTTGGGTGTCGTTCACCAGGGCACCCTTGAAGCCGTACTTCTCGACGCAGCGGCGGAGCTCGGTGGCGGCTTCTTGGGGGTCATGCATGGAGAGAGTTCTGGATGATGCGTTAGTCTGGATGAGATCTGAGGTAGTGCAGGAGGTTCTTACGCGAATGCACCGAATCGATCAGGGCGGTCACGGATCTGCTCGGCGATGTAGTCGTTGATTTCGACGGCGAGAGCTTGCGCCTCGGCAGCATCCCAAATGTCTTGGACACCTGGAGCCGTGTAAGAGAGGATCTGATATCCCACGCCGTGCTTGTCCGCATGCTCAATGCGGATCTTGTTGATGTCGGTGATCTCCTTGACATGGGTTTCGGGGTCGGTGGAGAACAGACTGGCCCACCAGCGGGTCTTCTCTTCGAAGCGTGGGAGCGCAAAGGCTTCCTCGAGGGCGATTTTTCCGAGCATGGCTTGTGTTGTGTTCAGCGTTCAGTCGATCGAAGTCTGGTTGAAGCGTTGTTCTAGGAACCAGATCAGACACAACGTCATGGTGGTCAACGGGTTATAGTTATAGTTCGGCGATGCGGCGGGGAAAGAGTCTCTTGACTGCATGATAGAGGCGGGTCGGAAGCGGCTAGGTTCCTTCCCCTCATTGTCCCCTTGCCGACTCAACAACGCCGTCAATTCCCCACAGCTACCTTGTTTCTTGGGAGGCCCCCCCTTGAGAAATCGGATGGAAGGCCAGGTAAACGGGCTGAACATCATGCAGGAACCTTTCCGATCGTTCGGATAAGTCGGATCAGGATAGTTTTGTCATTGAGGTTGCTTGTATACCTACTACTAGGTAGTCTACTCCACTCCTGTCAATCCGCATCCGACGGGGCGGGCAGCCCCGCATCCCGGCAAACAATAGACTCCAAACATACTCATAAGTAAGCCAAGCATAAGCGTAAGCGACGGAAATCCGGGGTCTGACACGTTGTCAACAGTCGTGCAGATCAGCACATTGTCGAGAAAATGATGAACTCTCGTATTTACTGTCGGCTGACTCCGGAACAAGGCACTATGGTATTCATGTGCTGTTCATCAAATGGCTGAAGATGTAGGATCGTGCAACGTTGTACACGCTTCAGACACTTCGAGAAGACCGCAGAGGAAGAAGAATGTCAGGGCAGTTTTCATTCATCGGCATATGCTGAGATACAGACCATCTAATATTCATCTGGTTCAACCACGAAGACCAGGTCTTGGGCTTCTGAGTGAGAATACTGCGTGATGGTCATTGGGTAGGATACGAGCCTCACTTCCACCTCGCTGCCTCTTTGTCCGCATCCCGTCAATCACCCCAGCGACCACTTCGACCTCAATACTTGGAAAGTAGTCCGTGAGGAAGCAGAAGAGCGACACGATCAGCTGCGCTCAACGCCCGGTCTCAGCCTCGTTCGAAGGGCTGGCGCAGTCCCCGCGGAATGTCGACTGGTAAGATCAGTCGTGCGGTTCTTCTGCTGGTCAACCATCCAGAGTGAGTTGAGTCTCTCTTCACCTGCCCACTTCACTCCTCATCCCATCCGAATCTTTGGTAATGGTCCAGGGGGTAAGAGAGGATTCTTTGTATGTGCAGACCTCCTTCTGCCAAAACCGGTTCGTCTCTCAGCCAGATGATCTCCCATCCATACGTCTCGACTTCAACTTCTTTATCACGGCTACTTCTCTTTGTTGTCGGACACATGGTGTGGGATGGGCAGTCTGGTCCGGTAGGAGTGCACTTACCAAGGATCGATCGTCATTCACTCTCAGCCATTAGACTTGATGTGTTGACAGTTCTACTAACATAAATCTCTTCCTAGTCGTCTCGCATTCCTGCATTAACTCCTTGTCCAAGCACCACCACCACTAGCGCAGACGAGACATCAACACGCGCAGATGAAGGGTTATTTCGGTAAAGAAGAGCCTCCTGTCGTTGGGACATCTGCTCTCAACCGTCAGGAGACTGATGGCAACACTACTCTCCAACGCTCGCTCGGCACCGTTGCGGAGCGTGCTCGGCGTAACATCAATGCAAAGCTGGCCAATCCTCTTGCTGGTCAAACTCAAGAAGAGTTGCGCAGGCGAGGAATAAATTTCGCCATCGAGCATCATCTGGGCTATGAAGAAGACATTCGTGCTTTTGCCATGGGCGCCATACTAGCTCAAAGGCCCGAGAAGTACGCCGAGGTTCCTGGTCTGACGCCCCAGGAGCTGGAAGTCTTGGATAAAGAATTCGCCCACCGTTGGCGTCAGCCATGGACAATGTACCTGGTCATTATTGTGTGTTCACTCTCTGCTGCGGTACAAGGGATGGGTAAGTTCTATTCCCGTTGATCGTCCAAGGGTTCCCGGTGAAAGTTGGCTGAAACTCCTTGACTCCTGCAGATGAGACGGTGGTCAATGGCGCCCAGATCTTCTACAAGCATCAATTCGGCATCGATGGCACCGACTCCCGCTCCAATTGGCTGGTTGGACTGGTCAACTCAGCGCCATATCTGTGTTGTGCCATCATCGGCTGCTGGCTGACGGTGCCATTCAATGCATGGTTTGGCCGTCGAGGGACCATCTTCGTCACCTGCTGCTTCTCTGCGCTTACGTGCCTCTGGCAAGGATTTGTCAACACATGGTGGCATATGTTCATCGCTCGCTTTGCGTTGGGCTTCGGGATAGGCCCCAAGTCGGCAACGGTGCCGATCTACGCCGCGGAGACGGCACCTCCTAATATCCGTGGCGGTTTGGTAATGCAATGGCAGATGTGGACAGCATTCGGAATCATGGTCGGCTACGCCGCAGACCTTGCGTTCTTCAAGGTCTCTGATTCTTCGGGGATCGTCGGCCTCAATTGGCGTATAATGATGGCTTCAGCCATGTTCCCGGCTCTTCTGGTTTGCTGCTTTATCTTCACTTGTCCAGAATCCCCTCGTTGGTACTTGTCGCGGAATCGGTACGATAAAGCGTATGAGTCGATGTGCAGCTTGCGTTACAACAAGGTCCAAGCAGCGCGTGACTTGTACTATATGCATACATTGCTGAAAGCCGAGGCCAGCATAAAGCTTGGCCAGAACAAGATCCTGGAGCTCATCCGTGTTCCTCGTAACCGACGTGCAATGATTGCGTCAGAACTGGTGATGTTCATGCAACAGGTATGATCAAACAAAATAGTCACTATAAAAGATTCAGCTGCTAATGTCTCATAGTTCTGCGGTTTGTGCGACCAATCTGAGCTGGAAATCAGAAGACTGATGAACCTTTAGGCGTGAACGTTATCGCATACTACTCATCTGAGATTTTCCTGCAGTCCACAGGACCGGCAAACATGCTGACAGTCGAGAATCAGCTCAAAGCACTAGCAGCGTCCTTCGGGTGGGGAATGATCAATTTTCTCTTTGCCCTACCCGCCATATGGAAAATCGACACGTTTGGCCGTCGCAATCTTCTCCTACTCACCTTTCCCATGATGTCTCTGTCGATGTTCTTCACCGGCTTCAGCTTCTGGATACCCGAAGAGACTTCTGCCCGCATGGGGTGTGTCGCCTTAGGCACTTACCTCTTCGGTGTTGTATATTCGTTTGGCGAGGGACCAGTGCCGTTCACATACTCGGCCGAAGCCTATCCACTCTACGTGCGGTCCTACGGCATGGCGTTAGCTACCTCGACAACGTGGTTGTTCAACTTCACGCTTGCCATCACTTGGCCTTCCCTTCGACATGCATTCACGCCGCAAGGAGCGTTCAGCTGGTACGGCGGTTGGTGTATAGTCGGATGGTTTCTGATACTTCTGTTCATGCCCGAAACCAAAGGAAAGACGCTCGAAGAATTGGATCAAGTGTTTGGGGTTCCCACACGCTTCCACGCCAAGTATGGCCTACGTCAAATCCCCTACTTCATCAGGAGATACATCCTCCGCCAGAACGTTCGTCCTCAGATCTTGTACGAGAGAGAGGATGACGACGCTGTGACCGATACGGGGTACGATCATGCTTGACACCAGCTGTCGTGCAATTCAATTACCGCGTCTTTGATACGTAGTGGCAGGAGTAGCAGGGTCTTGTGTACAGGACAGGGAGCCCTCTAGCTAATCCTACTTGATACTTTCAGTCTCTACTGAGGGCCAAGAAAAGATTGATCTAAAGTGCACCAAGTGGGCGATTTTCATTTTTCTCTAATATCGAGGAACGGAGGCAAGAAACGGGAAAGGGTAGGGGGCGTGTTCACTTTGTCAGACAGCAGTTGGTACGATTGTTGATCCGCATGTATAATAACTCGGAACAGGTCTGTGTGAATCTTGCTTCATCATTGAAGTGAACACGTAGGAGTGGTGACATATGCAAGGGTAAAAGATGCTAGGGAGATCTGGGATGGACCAAATCAATGCGATCTTTGCTGAGCCGGAGCAACACATTATTCTCATAGCTGAGCTGTTCGCAAGTCGTAGAGCCAGCTGGATCTTCAAAACGAGCATTCGAAGCCAGCCGCAAATAAAGCCATATCTTGTTGAGCAACGCGAGGTGGACAACAGATGTGAGAGAAACAGAAAATTAGAATGAAAATTTGAGGCCCGCCGTGTCTTTATATAGGCGCTTGGTTCGCTAACCAGCCAATCACAGCCGGCGGTGGAACCTCTCGGGCCGCGGTGGTTTTGCGGTGTTTGCGATGTTTGCTTCCGGTTTGGCCTCGCCCCAGATTAATTTTTTGACGCAGGCTTCAACAGCAGAGCGTTTCTGTGTTGTTTTTCCGTCGCTTGCCTTTTGTTTCTCGGAGATTTTGATCTGTCTAAGAAGATCGGGGATATCAAGTGTCTCGTCTTTCTATCCGACATTCATTTTAACTGCGTGGAGTATTAGCCGGAAACAAAGGTATGGTTTTCTTCCACTCTGCTCTGTTCATCTCTTGTCAATTTAGGAAATCCGTGTATTTACGGCAGCCCTGCGACTTTACCATGCTAATCTGTCGTTCATCGCATAGGCTACCCACTCTTATACCCTGTCACTACCGATCCTGACTTTGTTCGAGTCTCCGAAAACTTCTGTCACAATGGCCGACGCTCCTGAAAGCCCCGTCCCCCAGCAACAAAGTGTGTAGGCCAATTGCATTCGGGCTCCTCGAGGGGCTGCGATCAGCACAACTTCTTGACGCACTCGTCACTAACCAGTGCCTAGCCCCCCAGAAGAACTTCTACCAGAATGGCGTCAGAACCACCGGCCGTGCTTTCCACTCCCCCAACTGGCGCTTGAAGGGCGAAGAGAGCCCGAGTGCGCAGAGCGCCGGCTCCCCGGGCCCGAAGACCAGCACCTCGAGACTTGCTTTCAGCAGACCCAGCGCACACGTGCCGCAGGCTATCTCTGAGGGCCGCCGTCTTTACGTGGGTAACATGCCCTACACGGCCAAGTCGGAGGATGTGCAAGCACTCTTTACCGCTGCCGAGTTCCAAATGTATGCGAAACGACTTTTGTCTGTTGATGAGCCCCCAAACTGAGTGCTTCCTAGCGAGCGGATCGATATCGCCATTGACCCCTTCACGGGCCGCAACCCCTCATACTGCTTTGTTGACCTCGAGACGAAGGAGCTGGCAGAGCGGGCCATGGTTGAGTTGGATGGCCGGGACATGCTTGGCCGTCCAGTCAAGATCAAGCCGGGTGTTGTGAAGTCCGCCAGTGAGCGGTCCCAGCAGCAGCAGCAACAACAGCAGCAGCAACAGCAACCACGCGTGGATGGCTCTCCCCGTGAGGTGAGAAGCTCGCCTTTCAGCGCTGACCGGTGGCGCCGTGGCAACGATGAAACTCCCTCTTCCCCCGCCAGAGCCGTCAACAACGATGCCAGCCGCCGTCTCTACGTTGGCGGTCTCCCCAAGTTGACCGATCAGGACGCTCTCAACATCAACATCCGCAACTTCTTCAAGGGATACAATGTGTAAGGCTAGCCCTACAGCATTTGATGCCATACAAAGCTAACCTTCGCCTGATAGTGAGAACGTCAGCAAGCAGTTCGCCCCTCACCCCGCCAAGCGGTTCGAGCCCGGTGACCACTACTACCTCTTTGTCGATTTCGACAGCGTCGAGGAGGCCGAGAACGCCATGGGCGCTCTGCACCGCCAGGAGGGTCCCTGGGGCTCCATGCTGCGGGTCCAGAGAGCTCGCGGAGAGACCACCACCCAGGAGAGACGTCCCAAGTGGCCGTCTAGCCGGGATGATGCAGCAGCCCCTGCTCTTGGCGACGCCAATGCTGTTGCTGAGGTTGCGGTCGGCGTATAGCTGGGAAAGCTATACGGCTGATCCGGTCAACCCTTCTCACGACACGAAAAAAAAGTTCCTGCATACCCTCTCAAAGCCAAAAGTACATGCTTGACGTTTGTTACGACGAAACATAAAAAGGGAGGGGGTGAATTGTTCTCACCCCGACACTCTCCCGCAAGAGATTCATGACCTCCATTCTCTGCCTCGTTCTACTACGTCTGATCCTCAACCCATGGCTCGGGAGCAGCCGATTGAAAAGAAGAAAACCACAGCCCCCGTCGCTGGGAGAAAGCCGCGCTTTCCCTCCCGCGACGTCATCGCTCCCTTGGGAGCATCTCTGTTGGGGGATTGGCTTCCGTCTTTTGAGGCTCCCCAATCCTGGTGCAGATCCGAGGCACAGAAAAGGCACCAAAATTCTAAAAACGGGAAGGTTTCCCAGATTTAATGACGATAGAGTCGACCAAAACGGAGTTATTTTTAGGGCTGAGATTAGCTTAATCGAAGGAATATTACCGACCAGGTTCTCGTCTTCTTGTATTTGCTCTTTAGCTACTAGTGATTCGACTGGCGGATAAATTCATGATCCTCGTTCTTCCCGAAGCCTAAATGATGGTATGGACCAACATGTACGAGTAGATTGATTGTCGGACGCGTGGGGATTCATACTGTAGGAATGGGACGATAGGCAGGGGGACCGATGGACAGACAGACAGACAATTGGCGCTGTCATCCCCAGTCCCACCAGCAGGCAATGCAAGGGACAGAATCCCGATCGGCAGAAAAAGGCATGAGACATGATGGCCAGACCTCCGGCTGCAACATCTTCGCCTCAACACCTCGAAATTTGCGAAGAAAAACCGCGCAAGTCAGGCGACCGTGAGTCACTTTTGTCCTAGTCGGGTAATTCTCCATTCTAGCCTCTGGAGCCCGAAGTCCATTTTGCGACAGACGGTTACGATTTTACCCGAGACGAAAACGCAATGGGGGGTCACGTGCGGGACGACTGGACAATCCGACAATCCGACCGGGGAAAAGGGGACCGGCCGGGGAGGGAGACGGAAATCACTTATCGTAACTTAGTCTGGTCAAAAGTCAAGTGCGCCGGTCGTGATTACTTTTATTTCTGATCATTATATATATTTTTGCTTACTAGACGATCCAGAGGGCTCAGCGGCTTCAAGCGCACCGCTGCACCAAAGAGTTACTCATTTTGCGTGGAAGAAACCCAGAACAGGGTCTACCTCCTATTCTTACAACTACTGACCTACTATTGAATCATCATTGCCTAGACAATCACTAATAACCAACCCAGCGTCGCCGGCAACTGCCCCGCGGCATGACGTCTGTGCTCTTCCTCACACTTTGCGACTGACTGTCTTCTCTTTCAACTCCCTTCACCGCATCGACCGCCCCCCCGTTGGGTTTCAATGCCCATCCAACCAGAGTCATCTGTTGATCAATTTACTACTCCTGCTTCTACTCCGTACTCACCACTACTACTATCCTCTTCCCTGCGAAAGACCCCCCTCGTGAGACAGCCGGACCTGTCTGCTTCTTAGTGGTTAGCGACAACTTCCAACAGCACATCTACAGTCAAGCCAAGAAAAAAAAAGGTTTCTATATACGGAGTACTACAGAGTTACACACACTCACACTCACACACGAGCGGTTTCTTTTCTCTCACGCCCTTAGTCCTCCTGCTCCTTTTTGTCGGCGATCGGACATCCTGGTGGCCGAGGTTCTGAATACTGTTCCTCTCTCCGTTTGCTTGCACAATACTTCAGATTCGATAGTCAATTGGAATCATGTCGTCGGGTTTAATTCGTCGAGACAATGGCCACGGCAAGACTCACTACTTCGCCAGCGTAAGTTGCCATGCTTTTTGTTTGTCGGGTGTTTCCATTGCACGTGCCTTGATTGGCGCAACCGTTTAATATATCTTATTCTGCTTTTTTTTTTTGAAAGCTTGCAAACGACATCGCAATGTATCTGGGTTGTGGTATGTGACACAAGGCCAGTGTCATGCTGCCTTTGCCTTTGTCTCATTACGGACTTATCCCCTTAAAGTGCCCGCTGGGGCATAATGCTGCGAGGTCCAGCGGGTTGGCGCAGCTCGCCACCCACCACATTGCCATTTTCTGCCACACAATTCTTAAACATGGCGTCGTTTGCGATTTTCTTTGTCTTGCCTCGGATGCTTATTTGCCAATCGATAGTCCGATGAGTCGAAAATCTGTGTGGTCATGGTTGGCCTCCCAGCCAGAGGCAAGAGTCTTATAGCTGGCAAAGGTGCGTCGATCAATCAAGTTCCCATGGCCGGTGTGGCAACCAACTGACTTTATGACCAGCTATGAGATATCTCGCCTGGGTTGGTATTCCTGCACGCGTGTTCAACGTCGGCACCTATCGCCGACAGGGCACACCGCAGCCAAGCGCCACGTTCTTTGACCCCCACAACGAGGAGGGCGAGAAGATGCGCCGTGCCGCGGCCGACGCTGCAATCACAGACATGATCCAGTGGTTCGATGCTGGCAAGGGAGTGGTCGCGATCCTCGATGCGACGAATTCGACGAAAGAGCGCCGCCGCTGGATCAACGAGCGCTGCCAAGAAGCTAACATCGAGACGTTGTACGTCGAGTCGATATGCGACGAAGAGGACTTGATTATGAACAACATTCTCGAGGTCAAGACGACCTCGCCGGACTACAAGGGGCAGGACCCGGAAGTCGCTGCCCGGGATTTCCGCGAGCGCATCCGCAACTACGAGAAAGTCTACGAGACCATTGATGACGGCGAGAAGAGCTACACCTACGTCAAACTCATCAACGTTGGCTCCACCGTCATCATCAACCAGATCAAGGACTATTTGTCCAGTCGACTGGTCTACTACATCCAGAACCTCCACATCAAGCCTCGCTCGATCTGGTTATCTCGCGTAAGTTTGAGTAATCATGCGTCTACACACGTTTACTAATTGCCCTCTAGCACGGAGAGTCGGAGTACAACCTAACTGGCAAGATTGGAGGTGACTCCAACATCTCTGAACGTGGAGAGGCTTATGCCAAGGCTCTCCCTGGCTTACTGAAGAAGTCCGGTGTACCGCCCAACACGAAGATTGTGATCTGGACCTCCACGTTAAAACGCACCATCCAAACGGCGCGTCACTTAGCTGCGGAAACTGGTTTCGAGAAACTGGAGTGGAAGGCTCTGGATGAGCTCGACTCGGGAGTCTGTGACGGATTGACCTACGAGCAAATTGCCGAGAAGTACCCTGAGGATTTTGCTGCCCGCGACGAGGACAAGTACAACTACCGCTACCGGGGTGGCGAATCGTATCGCGATGTTGTCATTCGCTTGGAGCCGATTATTATGGAGCTGGAGCGCAGTGAGAACGTGATCATTGTGACCCACCAGGCTGTGTTGCGCTGTATTTACGCCTACTTCCTCAACACACCCCAGGAGCAGAGTCCCTGGATGGAAGTGCCCCTCCATACACTGATCAAACTTACCCCGCGTGCATATGGTACGGAGGAACAACGGTTCAAGGCTGATATTCCTGCCGTGTCGACCTGGCGTGCTAAGGGCACTTCGGCGAAGCACCAGGAATACTCCACGGAGACCAAGGCATGAGCATTTACAAGGCACAAAATAGAATTAACGAGACGAGATTTTTTACTCTTCATCTGCACATATCGGGCGCTTATTGAAAACATGCATGCTGGTTGGGCATAACCTGGGTTGATCGATTTCTGCCGGTCTTTACCAAAACATTCTTATTGTACAGATACATAATGCTCTTTTCTTCCTCTCTTGTCACTGTTCCATCCGTGTTCAGAAAGATTTGGGGCGCTGGTTACTAGTCAATTGAGGGGGGTTGGGTCTGCACCTCTTCTTCATATTGGTTGCAACCCTTTGTGGACTTTTATTGCCGACAACGTTCCTCTGTGGGGGGCGATACACCAAGGCTATGGCGCTATTAGGTAGCTTGGTTGTGAGTGCCTATACGCAGAGAAGTAATAAAGTCAATCTTTTCCTAGCTCTTGCACGTATCTCTTGCTCGTAAGCCTGACTTCTCCTTGTTTCTGTTTCACCACAGGCTCGCAAGAAGACATCAATCATATATGCACCCAAAGGACAACATTTCCACTAATTGGGGCAGTGGCGCATCTGGGATTCGACTGGTAGTGTTAGAGAATATTTGGTCCAAGTTTCTCATAGTAGTATATGATCATCAAGAAGGAAGAGCATCTTTCAACCAATAATGGGACGATGGCGCATCTGGGAGCGCGTCAGACTGAAGTACCAACTTCGGCCATTAATCTGAAGGTGGCCGGTTCAAGCCCGGCTCGTCCCAACATTCTTTTGCTGTTTCTTTTTGGTTGGCCCTTTTCTTCTCTTGTCTGGTGGGTCTACTGAGCTGACCTGTTGGTGGTGGGTTTCTCGCCAGCATGCGCCAATGGCGGACAAGCTTAAGCCCGGCCGGAGGAGATGATGGCGAGCGGTGAGCGGGAGATAAAGCCTCAGGCTACCTTTTTTTATCTATCGATGACGGAACCGATAAGTTAGATGGATAGATAGATAGATAGATATACCTTAGGACCGACATTGACACCCATTTCCCGGCGAGTCGTCTGATCGTATTGTTTAAGGAAGACCTCCTGTCGAACATACGGCATGGGTCTAGGGGCTGAACAGTGTCTGGATTTGCATAGCTCCAATTGCATCGTGATATGTGCAGTGTACAAGACTTGCATGATATGATGGCTGTCGTGCTTTCATCCAATGGCAGCTGTAGCTCGCCGTAGTGGGCTTGGCAGGTCCGGATTGCGGCCGGGCAGCTTCACTTTAGTTATAGAACCGAACCTCTCTCTGTTTCTCTGTTCCTCTGTTTCTACCTACACAATACGATTGATATACCATACCTTTCTCTATAATAACACGGCTCATTGATAACTGTCTCCAGCAACAGAAGCGACTTTCTATCTGGTCTTCTGCCACACCCAGCATCCCTTCGACTAACAACCACCTCAACATATCATGGCTGTGATCACCTCGGCCCGTTGATTCCACTTCACTCCCCTCCCTCTTCCAGCCCTCAACCTCCACAGAGAGAGCACCGGATATGCCTCTACCTCCTCCCCCGCTCGAAGCAAAGATAGACAAATAAGTATAGACAGGGCCACGCAAACTCGAGCCTATTTCGCGCAGTGCAACACATACCTTACCCTTACACTGCGGGAACCACCGTCAACCCTGACGACTCGACGCTCACACCGCAAAACCCCCGAGGGCGAGCAAAAGCCACGATTTAACAAAGCGACCCGCCCACAGCTCCTGTAACATTTTCCTTCTTTTTTGTTTTTCTGAAGAATCAGACCTCACCTCCATCCCTTCACTAACCAACCCCGAACCCGACGACCCCTTGGGCTTTTTTTTTTCCGAAGGGGGTCCGGAAGGACCTACCAGGGGGACACACCATGTTATCCGCCTTCACCGCTCGGCCGCTCGTCGAGTTCAAACCGCGCGATCGATCGCGCATCGAATCCGTTCTCGCGTACGGGGACCGCGTGCTCGTGGGATTGAACAATGGGAGTCTACGGATCTACCGGGTGAACGAGGTGGAGAAGGAGTCTGGGGATGCTGATGATGATGGTGGTGGGGGGCTGAATGGGCATCGGAATGATACACACGGGGGTAATGAGGATGCGACGCTGGGGAATAATGTTAATGGGGGGGTGGGTACGAAGACGACGGCGGCGGCGGTACCCGCTCGTAATGCTGAGGGTGGTGTGGGAGCGGAGAACGCGAATCCGGGGGCTACGAATGCTGCGGATCATGCGAAGGCGGCTACAGCTACAGCCACAGCTACAGCCACAGCTACAGCTACAGCACCACATGTGCCGGTCAAACTGAAACAGACGGATCTTCTGCGCGAGGTTGAGAAGTTCTCGCGGTACAAGGTGGAGCAGTTGGCCCTGATCAAGGAGGCCAAGTTGCTGGTCTCGTTGTCGGGCGGCTATGTCTCCATCCATGATCTGCAGACGTATGCGCTGCAGGAGCAGTTGACGCGCACGAAAGGGGCGTCGACGTTTGCGGTGACCTCCAATATCGTCAATGATCCCGAGACCGGCGTGCCGTCGATCGTGTCCCGGCTGGCGGTGGCGGTCAAGCGCAAGGTCTTGCTGTGGGTGTGGCGGGATATGGAGGTGGAGGGCGAGGTGGCCGAGATGACGCTGGTCAGTGGCATCAAGACGCTGACGTGGGTGTCCGGGACCAAGTTGGTCGCCGGGCTGGGGTCGAGCTTTGTGATGGTCGATATCGAGACGGCCAGCGTGACGGACTTGGTCGGCCCCGGGAGTATCGGCGGGCTGGGTGGGCAGGAAACCGGCCGGCTGACGGGGGTCGGGGTCGCCAGTATGAGCTATATCGGCATTGGCGGGTCGGCCCCGAAGCCGCTGGCGACGAGGCTGTCGGAGGGCCAGGTGCTGTTGGCGAAGGATATCAATACCCAGTTCATCGATATCAATGGCGCGTCGCTGGGGAGGCGGCAGATCCCCTGGAGCCATGCGCCGGCTGATATCGGGTACTCGTATCCGTTTCTGCTGGCCCTGCATGACGCGTCCAAGGGCGTGCTGGAGGTGCGCAACCCGGAGACACTGTCGCTACTCCAGTCGGTTCCACTGCCATCCGCCAACATCCTACATATCCCTCAGCCGACGATCAGCTTGGCCCATGCGGGCAAGGGGTTCCTGGTGGCGAGCGAGCGCACGATCTGGCGCATGGAAGCGCTGAGCTATGATACTCAGATTGACTCGCTGGTGGAGAAGGGCTACCTGGATGAGGCCGTGAGTCTGACAAGTATGCTGGAGGATGCGCTCTTGAGGGATAAGCAGGGCCGACTCCGTGCGATCAAGCTCGAGAAAGCCGAAGGGCTGTTTCGACTCCGGAAATACGCGGACTCGATGGATATATTCACCGAGATCTCTGCGCCACCGGAGACGGTGATCAGACTCTATCCCAAGATCGTGGCGGGAGAGCTATCGTCGGTCCCTGAGGAGCCAGAGGAATCCGAAGACAGCGCCACCGAGAGCCCGTCCAAGACCCCTGACAACCAGAAGCAGGTAGATGGCAATCACACGGCGGATGCGGCTGTTGCGGCCACGGCCAAGACGCTCTCGCACGCCCCTTCGGTCATGTCGCTGCTGCGGTCCAAGACGGAGACATTCGACGATGCGGCCAGTATCCGGACGAGGATGACCGAAGACGCCAAGACCGACAAGGCCCTCGAAGGAAATGATCTCAAGCTGGCGGTTCGGGAGCTGCAGAGGTACCTGGCCGACGTCCGTCGGCGGTTCCAGCGCTTCCTCAACCCCGATGGATCCCTGAAGGCGTTCGATATGCCGGCGGACGCGGCCCCGGATGAGTTGACTGATTCCGTGATGAAGTTGCTCGAGACAAGCACCAAGGATATCCAGGATCCTGAGTTCGGGGAGAAAATCCGCGAGAAGGCCAAACTCGTCGACACCACCCTCTTCCGGGCGTACATGTATGCGATCCCTGCGCTGGCGGGGTCTCTCTTCCGGATCGCGAACTTCTGCGACCCCGACGTGGTCATGGAGAGGCTCGAGGAGACCGGTCGGCACAACGATCTGATCGATTTCCTGTACGGCAAGAAACTGCACCGACAGGCGCTGGAGCTTCTCCAACGGTTCGGCCGGGCGGAGGAGGAAGAGGAGACCGCGCCGCAGCTGCACGGTCCCAAGAGGACTGTCGTCTACCTGCAGAACCTCCCGCCGGACCGGATCGACCTCATCCTCGAGTTCGCCGAATGGCCGCTGCGCGAAGATCCCGAGCTGGGCATGGAGATCTTCCTGGCGGACACGGAGAACGCTGAGACCCTACCCCGGCATCGCGTGCTGGACTTCCTGCGGGGCATCGATGTGAATCTGGCCGTGCGTTACCTGGAACATGTCATCGGCGAGCTGAACGACATGTCGCCGGATCTACATCAGCAGCTGCTCAATTTCTACCTGGACCGTTTGAAGTCGTACCGAAACAAGGAGGGGGAATTCGCCAGTGAAGACGAGCACGTCGCGTGGCGAACCAAGTTCCTCTCCATGCTCAGGTCGAGTACGCAGTACTCTCCCGCTAAGATCCTGAACCGCCTGGATCGCGACGGTATGTCTGTCTTTTTCGTTTCTCGCCACCTTCATCCGCTGACTTGCCTTTCTCTAGATCCTGAATTGTTCGAAGCGCGAGCAATCGTGTTCAGCAAGATGGGACAACACAAGCAGGCGCTGGAGATCTACGTGTTCAAGCTGGAGGACTATGCTAAGGCTGAGGAGTAGGTTATCACTGAGAGAGCGTGGTTCAATGCCCATGGCTAATATTCTCATAGATACTGCAACCATCTCCACAAACAGGACGATATAGCGTCTACCGAAGAAGGCGGGCCTTGCGTGGCTCTGCTGGCTTACGAAGAAGACAAGCCGTCGATCTATTTGACTCTCCTAGCGCTCTATCTTACCCCGCCCCACGGATACAAGCCACGATACGGACCGGCGCTCGAAGTGCTGGCCAAACACGGGTCCCGCCTGCCTCCCGGGTCCGCACTGGACCTGATCCCCGAAACCCTCCCGGTGAAGGAGCTGGACTTCTACTTCAAGGGTCGCATGCGCGCCGCCAACTCGATCCTCAACGAGAGCCGGATCGTGGCGAGCCTGCAGAAGGCCGAGAACATCAAGACCCAAGCCCAGCTGCTGGTGGGGGAGGGCACGGATCCCAAGCGGTCGCGATCCAGACATGTCACCATCACCGAAGAGCGGGTGTGCGGGATCTGCCACAAGCGCATCGGGGGGAGTGTGATCAACGTGTATCCAGAGTACGTCATTTGCTTTGCCCTCATGTGCTTCATTAAGAGATCGATGGTTGACTTTCCCCGCAGTAATACAGTTGTCCACCTTGGTTGCGCCAACCGCAAGCGGTCTCTTTCCTGATGTAGTCGATGTGGTTGTAAATAGAAGTTATGGTCTTTTTTCTTGTGGTATCGTATATTTGCGACTCCGTCTTTTCATCTGCATCCGCCTGTTCTTGCCTTCAGTATTTCCCTTCCTGATCGCCTTGTTCACATATTTTGCCGATTTGGAGTGGGGGCGGACGCTTCCTGCACGATGATACCCGGGGGGTGGGGGGGGGAATAGCGATCTCTTTTCATATTTTTGCATCTTTCATATTTTGCCCGTCTTCATATCATATCATATCGAATCATATCATAGCCTCCCTGAAAAGTTGTCAATCTCATCATCATGTTGTCGTAAGCGTACGCCCCTGATATGTCGATGGCGTAGTGTAGATGAGCCCCATCTTCAGCCGCGCTCACACAGAAATTGTTCATCTGTGGGATTGAAACAACTCTCGTTTTTTTTGGGGGGGGTGTATCCTCAAGCATCCTCCTCCTCGTCCACGACCTCCTCGCCGTAATTCGCTTCCTCCTTGGCTTCCTTCTCGGAGAGGTGGCGGCCCTGGGCGTCGGCGGCCTGTTTGTCCTCTTCCATTTTCTCGGTGAGGAAGATGTTGATCGCGTTCTGGAGGGCCGGGACGGTTTTGCGGAGTTCGGCGAGGTAGGTGATCTTGGATTGGACTTGGGCGGGATCACTGGAGGCAGGAAGAGGGAGAGGGAGAGGGAGAGGGAGAGGGGCGGCGATGGGTTGCGTGAAGGTGTGGGATTGTTGGTCGGGGGCTGTGTAGATGGCTTCGAGCTTGGGGGGGGAGGACATGTTGGGGATTGCGATTGCGATTGTGTTCGATTGTTTGGGAAGGATTCGTGGTGATGGTGGGGTTGGTGATGTCGTTTTCGTTTGGGAGAGAAGGAGGGTGTTGGAGCCTTGGAGGAAAAGATGGAGAGAGAAGCAGAGTGAGTAAAAGCGGAAAGGTGGGTTTGAGGGTTGGTTTCAGGAGGGGATCGACACCCGGTACTCCGTAAAGATTAATCGATTCAATTCGATCAATTCATTCAGTGGTTGCTGATCTTCTCTCAGGGAAAACAAGACAGAAAGAAGTTCTCGACTAATCCAATTCTGCAATTGATTGATTAACTAAACTCCACACCCTCATTCTTTCTTACGTTCCCTTATTCTCAGATCATGGAGTCAAGGTAGTACTGTACACTTATTACTGTACTGTACACTCACAATGTTGCGCTCGCCGGTTTCTCCAGAGCGAGGCACGCGGTCTCCGATTCCTCCACCTCCTGCTTCGCAGAGTCCGCCCCCTCCCATCCCCCCTCTGCCTCGCCGTTCCTTTGACAATGATTCCTACTCCTATACCTTTTACAACCGTCCTGGCTCCTCTGGAAGTGATGCCTCGTCGATGACCTCCAATGTGACCGCCATCTCGCCGCAGCAATCCAATTTCCCATTGCCGCCTGCGCCTACTACTGGCACTGCCTCTGCCTCTGCCTCTGCGTCGCCGCGGCCACCGCGTATCTCCTCGCTCAACACCGCCAATCTCACCTCCGCTTCGACTACTACCACTTCGAACACCACCACCACCACCTCATCTGCGCGATCCCCCGTCTCCTTCATGCCGCATAATGAGATCCTGAGTCGAAAGCCTTCGGGACGGGTCGTCCCGGCTGAGCTGCAGCGACGCTCTCGTCACCACTCCCAGGGTTTCTTTGAACCATCGCTCCCTACCGCTTCTTCGACCGATGTCTCTTTGTCAGCTTCTCGTATCGCGGCCCAGACGGCCATGCTTCAACAACAGCAACAGCAACAGCAACAGCAACAGCAACAGCAACAGCAGCAACAGCAGCACCAACATCAACAACATCCCCAAAAACAACACCAACAACCTAACAACCCCCAACATCCCGTGAAACGACCCGCGACCGTACGAGGGGTCTCCGAAGACGGCTCCCGTTCCCGACACGGCGGCAGCATCTCGCCCCCTCCCCCGCCTCCCCCACCCCCGACCTTCGCACCCCCCGGTTCGACACCAGCCAGCGCGACTGGCGCATCAGCCGGGCAGCCATCCTACGCCAATGGCAGCACCAGCACCGCGGCCGGACACGCCCATGCTGCCACGACAGCGGCCAACGTGGTATTCCCCCGAAATCCAGGGCTCCAGCCGCCCGGGCTTGGGCTCGAGATCCCCCAGGAGCGCGAACACAAGCACAAGGGCGAGAAGTCGAAGATGAAGCTCTTCTCGAAACCCAAGCACATCGGCATCAGTCGGGACAAGGACGGGACCGGCAAGGAAAGGGGACTGCCCTCGCCAAGCAAGATGGGGTTCCCCAGTGGGGGCTTGTCCCGCATCGTCAGCGCTTCGACCACCAGCTTGGCGGAGACCTTCCCGTCGAACAATTCTTCCATGTACAACCTGTCGAATGCGTCCGCGAGCACCGTCGTGCCGGCGGATCGGCCGACGGGGAGCGAGAAAGAGAAGGACAAGGACAAGGAGAAACACAAACACCATTTCCTGTCGCGCCAGAAGCTGAAGCTGAAGGATCGCGACGATCATTACAACCTCCCGCTGTCGTCCGCGTCGAGTAACTCGAAGCCGTCAGACCCCAATGCACCGCAGTCCTTATACTCGTTTACCCCCGCGTCGCCGGGAGCCACCAGCACGACCTTCGGCAAGTCGGTGAGTGGGCTGGATCTGCTGCATGGGCTCCGCGAGAAGAAGAAAGAGGAGAAGGCGCACGCTCAGGCGCAGGCGCAGGCGCAGGCGGAATCGGAGCAGATGGAATGGGCAGCTAGCTCACAGGGACCCGGAGGGTCGCCGGCTGTCTTCCCCGGGCCGTCATCTTTGGGCAGCTCCTCCGGGCTGATCGCCGAGGCTGCGTTGCGGGAGACTCTCCAAGGGTTCGGGCTGAACAACATGACGCCGGAGGACGCTTGGGACTTCCTGAAGGCGAAACTGATGGTGATCTTCGACGGGGAGGACGTGCGCATCGCGATTGAGGATCTCAACAAGCTGGTTCTCGTCCATATCCAGCGCTGTGTGCAGAAGCGCACTCCGGCGGCGGTGGTCGACGACCTGCGGGAACTGCTGGAGACCGGATTCGCTTCGTTGAACCATACCTTGAACGGGGTGCCGGATGAGAAGCTGGTTCCCCACCTCGTGCAGGTGTGGATGCTCGTGTTCGGCACAATCTTGCCTTTCATTCAGGCCGTGTTCTTGCCCCTGGACCTGGAAATTAAGGGCTGCGGGTCCGTGATGAACCGGCGTGAAGCCAGTGAATTCTGGGGGTCCGCACGCAATGCCGAGTACCCTGGCTGTGAGCTGGATGTGCGCAATCTCGTCCTTGTCGCCTTCCGCGACCGAATCATCCTGCGCCGCTACGAGAGTCTGAAGTCGACCTTTTCACGCCTGAGTCTGGACAGCATCAAGCTAGGCACGGCGGCGCTCAGCGTCACCACCAAGAGCAGTTCCGCCAGTGGCGGACGGCCCCCCACCGCTGCCTCGCTGGACGGCGGCGGTGCTGGCGCAGGCTTTGGCAGCTACAGCTCCCAATCCTCGACCCTCCTCAACGCCCAGTCCGGGAGCTACTCCTCGGACTCGTTGCTCGGCCACAACAGCAGCAGCAACAACAACACTAACAACAGCAGCAGCAGTCGCAGCCGCGCCGCCTCCAACACTTCCTCCAATCCCGACCAGCTGATCTTCCAGTCTCTCTCCTCGCCGCCGCAGCGCCCGAGCATCATCCACCGGGCCAACGCGGCCGCCGACACCTCGCATATCATCACCGAGACCGTCGGCCGCATGCTGCAGTGCGTCAGCGTCCTGGCCAGCGTGCAGACCGGCGACACGGCCCAGGAGCAGGTCGAGACGCTCGGCAAGGATCTGAAGCACAACTGGCTGGGTCGGGGCCGCACCGGCCGCGACCGGCGGGGCTTCGTGGGCACCAAGATCCGGCCGGCGATCGTGGCCCGCGCCGATAGTGACGAGTACATGAAAGATCTGGGCGGTCATGGTCTGGGTCATGGAGGTCTGGACGGGCGACTGCATGATGGGCGTCTGGAGATGATGAGTTTCTGAGTTTGTTGGTTGGTTGTGCCTGGTTGGGTTTTGTTTAGGTGGGGTTTGTCTGGTTGTGTTTTGTCTGGTTCTGCATTTGTCTGGTACAAACGATACCTTCTTACCTGCTCTGCTTCTTTTCTGATTTGTTGATGGGATTTGACATGGCGGGTGTTTGTGTTTTGGGATAGGTGGGCAAGGTCTGTTTTACTTCTTGGTTTGGAGCTTTAGTGTATTGAATGAATGATGGATTTTATGTGACTGAAGGAAGAAGAGAGACAAGTAAATAAGTGAGCACGTTTTTCGTATGCTTGTGCTAGCAAAGGACAACAACCATGCAGAGTAAGAAAAGTAGTCCAGGTTGTCATCATGTTTTCAGAGATATTGCCTCACCTGATGCTCCATTAACAACGCGGAAAGCAGAAAAGTTGAAGAAAGACATGAGAAACCCCTCCTGTTGACTTGGAAGTCAAGTGCGAACAGCGTCAAGCAATTTCCGATGATGAGGCGAGAAGACGAGAGAAGTCTACCATCTGAACTTGAAGTCGAAGTAGAAAAGTCGATAGTCGGGAAATCCCACCTCACTCCCTCACTTTACACCACATCATCCTCGTCAGCTTCAGCTTCAGCTTCAGCTCCACCATTCTCTGCACCATTCTCCTCACCGTCGTCGTCGTCGTCGTCGTCCTCCTCCTCCTCATCATCACCAGCACCCCCCGAAGACGAGGTTCCATCTTTACCTACCGGCATCGCCGCCGCAGCAACAGAAGCCGCCGCCGCCGCCGCCGCCGCAGCACCACCACCACTCCTCCCCTTACCCTGCCTCTCCCACTCCTTCCACTTCTTCACCAACGCCGCCGCCGGAAACTTTTTCTGACTCGTCGCCTCCATCTGCTCGGCAATCAGCCGCCACTTCTCCTGCGCGAACTTGGCCTCGACGGTCTCCTTCGTGCGCCGGAACAGTTCTTCCTGTAGCGTATCGGTGTCTGCGTTAGCATCGATTCCTGCAAATTAAACGTGTCGCTGGATTTCAACCCCCCATCTTTCGGTCTTGCTTCTTCTTCTTGAGGTCGGCTCGACCTGGGGCATGGGTCTGGGTTTGGGGTTAGGTTTGTGTTTGGGGCAAAGGGAAACGTACATCCTCCGCACTCAGCGCCGAGAAGTTGGCCTTCATGGCGTTGTAGCGCATGCGCAGCGTCGACTGGCCCACGGCCAGGTGGGTGAGCTCCTTCCACGCGGCGTTGATCTCGGCCCAGGTGCGATTCTGGTCGTCGCGCATCACCAGGATCAGCCGGTCCGCGGCCGTGGCCGCCGCCAGGGTGGTCGGGATCGGCGGTAGTTTGGTTTTCGGGGTTTTGCTGGGGGTGGTGGTGGTGCTTTCCCCTGTTCCTGGGCCTGGGCCTTCTCCTTTTGGGGTTGTGGGGGTGTTGGGGGTGGGTTTTTTGGGGGTACTGCTGGAAGGCTTCTTCTTCTGCTGTTGCTTCTTGGGGGTGGATTTGGGGTTAGTGTTGGACTTAGCGTTAGACTTAGCGTTAGGCTTGGGCTTGGGCTTGGACGTGGACTTGGACTTGGACTTGGACTTGGACTTGGACTTGGGCTCCGGGGTGGCCTCGTCGCTGGTGCTGGTGCTGGTGCTTGTGAGGTTTGCGTCCTCCTCGTCCTCCTCGTCTTCTTCATCCTCTTTGTATTCTTCGCCGGAGTCGGTGGTCGCTTGCGAGGATGAGGAAGCTGACGACAAACGCTCGGTTTTGGGTTTCTTGGGCGCGGGGCTGGGGGATGTCGAGCCGGATTGAGTGTTGCGTTTGCGTGAGGTCTGTGGGTGTTTTGGTTAGTGAGGTTTCTTCTTGAGTTGGGGGATTTTTGTGTGGGATGGTCATTATGACGAGGTGTTAGGTCTTCAGGTCATGGTGAGTGAGATCATGTTCATGGTCGTGATCACAGTCATGGCCATGGCCACGGTGGTGATGAGAAGCTGCAGAGAACAAACTTACGCCAACACTTCCCTTCTCTTTCTCCACGCTCCGCCGGTTGATGGGCGTGAACCCGGACGAGGGGGACGAACCCTCCGGGTCCGGGGGAGGTGACTCGGTCTTCATCATGGTGCTTGGTTGGTTTGTGAACTTGCTGAGGTGGTGTGGTGGCTGGATTCGGTGGTGTTTCTTTGGAGATGGGATGAGAGATGTGTGGGAATGTGTGGGATGGATCAAGAGTTTAAACTCTGAGGGCAAGAAGAAAAGGGCTTTCTATCACTTGGGACTGGGAATTCACTCGAGGTGAGTTGGGGAGCTTAGTTTAGCTTAGGCGGGGTGGGGGTGGGCTTCTCTCTCATTCACTTGGCTCATTACGATATCATCTCTCACTTGGTTCGCTCTGTTTTGGTAGCAACACTCGTCGCTGGGGGGGTTATCTGGTTTGGGTGGGTGCTGTCGGTTACGTGGGTTCTGGAGGAGGGGTTTGAGGGTTACGTGTGCTGGGTATGGGACTTGACTTGAGAGGGCTAGTTGCTATAGTGAAGATAGAGGGTTGATGTTGCTTGTATACTGGGTCTTGGGCTGGGACTGTGGAATTATGGAACTCAGTGTTGGGCATGAGGGACTTGACTCATGAGCATCACTTGCTATAGCATAGATAGAATAACTCTATCACTTGTATATCAGATCTATAGTCTACTCGATATGAACCATAAGCCTGGCCGCGGTAGGAGATGCTGACCTCGAGAGGCTGAGGGGAATATGAATTTGAGGTTCTAACCTTCTGCCAACCCATGTGCCTATACGTGTTGTGGATAGTCTATCTTCGCTGTAGCTGCTGATGGCACTGGCAACGTGAACGCTGAATAGCTACCGAGAAAGCTACCGGAGTTGATACTATGTCATACTATATCATAGTATGTGCCTCGATTTAGTGTTGGAAGCAGGCAGCTGCACGAGATGAAGCTGTGGTCGCGATGCCGCGAGTTACCTCAGATTGTTGCAGTCAGTTAGGGCTCTCCGCTTCACCTTATGCAGCAACGTTCTGCTGACTAGCTTTCTTCACAATTCCCCCAATCTGACTAGGCAGCTGGCACAGACAGCTTCAGCTCAGCTCAGCTCAGCTCAGCTCCACTCCCATCCATTAGTTAGCTCATTCCTGGAGATCATCGGGGTCTCGTCCTGGCTGCAGCTCCAAGCGCTGCACGGACTGCAGGCTGGCGCGGTGCAGTGCAGGAGCAGCCTCAGTGTGATTCACACTCTCTGAGTCAAGCCAGTCAGTTGTCAGTCAGTTCCTAACTAGGCTGCGGCTGGAAATGATGCAGCTGTTTGAGTTGCAGTGCTACTACATTACAGTACCAGCTTAGTTACTGCCTGCCTGTCCCGACAGCCTTGCCTGTCAGTCTGTCCTCCGTGACCGAAAGGCACTCACTCGCTCGCTCACTTATAGTAACTGTCTTCCCCATTCCCCATGATCCTGGTTCTCAACTGCTCCTGCTGATCAGCTTGTGTGTTTTGTGTGTTTTGCTTTTTCTTCCTCCTCTTTCTCTCCGCGTCTTCATCTTTGTTCATGGTGATAGAAATCCAATCCTTTTCTTTTCTTTTCTTTTCTTTTTTTATTTTCATGCCCTTAACTTGCATCGTCGCCTCACCTTCACACCGCCAGAACGGGGAATTGTGCCAACCAACAACCCTCCGCAACTTCGCACGCAAGGCGGCGTTTCTTAGGCATCAATTTGTTTGTTCGCTGGTCAGCTTCGTGCCTCTCTTTTTTTTCCTTTTCCTAACTTCTTTCTCTCTCGCTCGCTCGCTCCCTGGCTCCCTTCTCTTCTTCTGTCTTCCACCTTCTTTTCCTCTTCCTTTTCTTCCCCTTCTTCCTCTCACTCACTTATCCTCGTTGCAGCGATTTGCTTCTACTGACCCACCCGGATAGTATAGATCAGAATACAACAGTCCCACAGTCCACTAATCGCCACCCTCATCATGGCTGATAATTCAGGCAGTGCACCAACCAGCTCTACTCAACATCACCATCATCCTCCACCAGATCCTCCCAATACCACTTCACCTAGTAGTACCACCACGACTCCTCCGACCACGACGAGTACGAATAACAAGCTGGAATGTGACCCGCCTGCGGAGACCAATGCGGGTAAAGCAGAGGCCAAGCCGCCTGTCCCCGCCCCCGAACCCGCCGCCAAAAAGGCGACGGTCTGTGCCAAACATCCCCCCACCGCTGCCACTGAGTCGAAGAAGAAGAAGCCCCATCGCTCCACCAAGACCTCCTCCATTGTCACCCCCAGCGATGACAGCTCTTCCGCTGCCGACTCCGACAGCAGCGACTCAGACTCTACCACCCACGACTCTGCCGCAGATAAAGATGCCTCCACTTCCTCCTCTAGCTCCTCCAGCTCCGACGAATCCGAGGTGGACCGCAAGCATCGGCGCAAGCGCGGCAAGGCCCGAGCCAAGAAAGCCCTGAAGAGCAGCGGTCGCAGGAAGAAGTCCACCCGCTCTCGCCAACAGTCGGACTCCGACTCGGATTCCTCCTCCCAGGATGGCGAGGACACCGACTCCGATCTCGATGAGAAGACCTTGAAGAGGCTGGTCGCCAAGCTCAAGAACAAACGTTCCTCCAAGAAATCTCGCTCCAAGGAGGACTCCTCCGAGGACCAGCAGGATGACAACGAGGATGATGGCTCCGAGGAACTGGCCTTGCTCCTGGCAAAGCAGAAGTTGGCGGCCCTGCGACTGAAGTTGAATGACGGTCGCCGCAGTAAAGGACGCAGAAAGCGGAGCTCAACCGACGCGGATGGTTCAAAGGGGTCGTCACAGAAGTCCAAGGGCCGGAAGAAGGCGGCGTCGAAGATCGCTTTCAAGCGGGTGGATCAATGTACGTGCTGCTGCGACTCGTCCCCATCCATAACATGTGCTTTGAGCATCGAATTCAACGCGACGTTATACTGACTGTTCTCGAATCTAGTATGGGACAATACAATCCATAACTACAAATTGACCGAGACGGTCGATGATCCTGGAGCCAACGAGTGGGACCAATACCTCTTCACAGTACGTCGCAAGTTCGATTGGGACAACAAGTATACGGAGACGGTGGTGGACCTCAAGAGCAAGTACATCCGCGATGCGCTGGCCAAGGTGATGGACGGAGTCAAGGGCGTCAGTCTGGTCCAGGAAACGGCGGTCGTCGATCCCAACATGCTCTTTCTGTACTTGGAGGAGACCCGGCAATACATGCGCGAACTGCGACAGCTGGCCAAGACGGAAAGAAAGAAGAAGGCTCGCAAAGCAGCCCAACTCAAGGCCGCCCACCTCAAGGTGCTCATCAAGTACCTGGATACCGACTATGCGGATACCAAAAAGACCCTGTACCCACTGCTCGACGCCAACATGATCACCTTCGACCTGTTGTGGGCCATCTTCAAGCCTAACACGATCGCCTATTCATCGACGTACGGCAATGTGGATGAGCCTCGTGCCTTCAAGATCGAGTACGCCACCAAAGAATCGTCCTTCATGAAAGGTCAGTGGTACAGCATCGAAGGGCGTTACCTGGAATATGACGGGAAGTCGTTCGGGATGGGCACGATGGCGGCGGAGGTCGAATCCTTCAAGGGCTCTCGGAAAATCACCAGTCTTGGCTGTTATCCCCTGAAATATCATCGCGAGGCGGAGGCCATTAAGCTCAAGCTGATCGAGCGGGGCAAGAAGTTCGTGGCATTGCGTGGCATGAACTACCGCTTCCACAAGGGCATGGGCTTCTACAAGAAGAAGCGCTCGGTTATTAAAGTCAACATCAACGGTAGGGTCATGATCGACCCGGCTATCCATCGTCGCATCAACCCCAACTATCCTATCAGCACCGTTCGCCCCAAGGATCCGGATTACCTGGATGGGTCGGACGGAGACGGGAGTGACGATGGCTGCTGCTGTGGCGTGTCGGATTCGGATTCGGATCAGGGTGGTGGACCATCGCGGGACTCTGACACGCCCAGAACACGCTACAAGGTGGTTCGAGACAAGGAGGGAAAGCCACACGTGGTTGAAGTCGAACTGGACGAGAATGGTAACGAGGTGCAGAAAGAGGACATAGACGAAGTGGATGACCCCTCCGAGCGGGATTTCACCGAGGAGGAGCTGCTGATTGCGAGTCCAGTAGTCCTGGGGTTCGCCTTTAGCGAGAAGCTGTGGCTGGAGTTCAGCATCTCCGGGATTAGCGAGATTGAATGGAACGAGGAGGCGTTCAGCTCTCTGGTGCTGCCCGACAACCAGAAGTCCATTGTGAAGGCGCTGGTTGAGTCTCACACCTTCCGAGCGGCCCAAAACATCGATGATGTGATCCAGGGCAAGGGCAAGGGGCTAGTCGCAGTCCTTCACGGCCCTCCAGGGACAGGGAAGACGCTCACAGCAGAAGGTATCGCCGAACTGCTCAAGCGGCCCCTGTACATGGTCAGCGCAGGCGAGCTGGGCACCGACTCGCGCACGCTGGAAGCCGAGCTCAACAAGATCTTGGATATCGCCCATTCGTGGGGTGCGGTCCTCCTGCTCGATGAGGCCGATATCTTCCTGGAGAAGCGGACCATCCAGGACATCCACCGGAATGCCCTGGTCAGCATCTTCCTCCGTCTCCTGGAGTACTTCCAAGGCATCCTGTTCCTGACGACCAACCGCGTGGAAACCTTCGACGACGCGTTCCAATCGCGCATCCACGTGGCGCTCCGCTACGGTGACCTCACCACCAAGGCCAAGCGCAGTGTCTGGAAGATGTTCCTGGAGAAAGTCCAGGCCATGGAAGGGGTGCAGACCGCTCCCTTCACCGATAAGGACTTTGACCTCCTTGCCCGCCACAACCTGAACGGACGCCAGGTAAGTCCAGAACCCTGTAGAGGTAGTCAGTCTCCATGATGTGCCGACTAACGGTTGCTTTTTTTCCGCCGCCAGATCAAAAACTCCGTCCGCACCGCGCAAGCCCTCGCCGTCAACGAGCAGACGCCCCTCTCCATGGAGCACATCAAGCGGGTCCTGGCCGTGGCCGACACATTCGACCAGGACCTCCGCGGGGGGACGGGATACCTCGACGCCATGCGAAGCTATACCTGAGGCTGCCCTGCACGTCGACCTACCCGTGTCAACATCTCCACTTCTTGTTTTTGACGAATGCAATGATGACGACTAACATAAAGAAGAAGAGCAAATTGGCGTTTGGGAAGAAATCTCTCCCCTCGAGCACGTGGTGTGCAAAGGTTGTTTTTGTCTTGTTCTCTTGGCATGGGGCGGAAGCATCGCAAGATGGATGGATGGGGGCTTGAAGATCATTCATTCATCTTCCGACGAAGTCATGACTGAAACACACGCGCATCGCCTGGTTTTTCTTGGTCCGGAGTCGGGTTGAAGTTCTTTTCTTTTCTTTTTTTTTTTTTTTTGTCTTGATGAGCCATGATGGAAATGATGATTTTGCTTCGGATTTTCTCTTTTCTGCCTATGAAAGTGCATGCATGTATTTATTTGATCTGTCCTGAGCCTTAATCTATTGCCGGAATTTGACTGGATGCAATGTTCCATCTCCTGTTGAACTGGATCTTAGATCGGGAGGTAATGCTAGGACCAGACAGTGGCAATCTATTCGGCCACAGTTCTTGTGCTGGTATTGAAGGCTTTGTGTCTACGCTACAGTATACGTGCTCGGTCTTACAGCATTCAGGATCACCAGCGATGTCATAAGGGGTAGTATCATTAACATAGATTTTGGTCTGTATTGAGGAACGGGAAAATACACGTCAGGGTCCATTTTCCCCCATCACAGTCCCCCTCGAGGCTTCGGGACACACAAAGGAAAACCCGATTCCGATGCTTCCATGATGCTGCAGCAACATTCCTCCAGAATAAAAGCCAAGGGCGGGTTAGGATATTTAGCGTGACAGGGGAGAAAGAAGAACGACTAGACTGTTATACAAGGAGGAACGTGGCTGCAGAAAAGAGGTTTTTGGTTCATATCATTCCAGTTGAGGAAATTAGATCATTTAAGGGTTAGCCTTAACGAAGTCACGGCCTAGAAAATACTCAGTTAGCACCTGGGTGAAAAGACCAGGTCGATCGAACAAAGGACTTACCCTTCTGGATGTTCTTCTTGAGGTCACCGAGGGCGGTCTCGACGAGCTTCTGCTCGTACTCGTTGACGGGGCCGACGGGGTTGATCTTCTCAACACCGTTGGGGCCGAGCTCGACGAGGGAGGCGAAGTAGTCAACACCCTGGTCCTTGTAGAGAGGAGAGTCGACGAAAGTGGGCTCAACGATGCCCTTCTCGCCCTGGGAGGCACGGAGGAGGGACTCGGCGAAGCGAGCACCGGCCATGGCCATGGAGAGGGTGGCGGAACCGGCACCGTCCTTGGCCTTGACGACCTCGTCACCACCGAACTGGATGCGGTTGACGAGCTCATCGCGGGTGGTACCCTCAATCTCGGGGTGGTTGGACTGGGAGAGGAGAGGGACGATGGTCACACCGGAGTGACCACCGACAACGGGGACGGCCTCGCCAGCGGGGTCGGTCTTCTTGACCTGGGAGATGAAGCGGGAGGCACGGACAACGTCAAGGGTGGTGACACCGAAGAGACGCTTGGGGTTGTAGACACCCTTGGACTTGAAGACCTCGGCAACGATGGGGACGGTGGAGTTGACCTGGGAGATGAGATGACGATTAGCCCGAGTTCTGTGGCCGGCCGAAAGGGCTGGCAAATCAGGGAAGGTCAATGCATACGGGGTTGGAGATAACGAGGATGTTGGCCTCGGGGGAAGCCTCAGCGGCAGCCTTAGCAAGGTCGCGGACGATGGAGGCGTTGGTGTTGAACAGGTCTGCGATGATGCAATCAGTTTTGGGCACTGGATTTGTTGAGCTCGAGGCTTTAGCGCATACCGTCACGGGTCATGCCGGGCTTGCGGGGAACACCGGCAGGGATGAGGACGACCTCGGAGCCCTTGAGGGCATCACGGAGGCCAGAGGCAGTGGGCTCGTAGCCAGTGACGGTGCTGTTGGTGTTGATGTGGCTCAGATCAGCGGCGACACCTGCAATGGACAATGGTCAGTCTTGTTTTTGTTTGATGGTTGCGATGGAATTGATGGCCTGTTGGCCGGGGAGCTGTGCGACGTACCAGGTCCACCGCGGATATCGTAGAGAGCAAGCTCAGTGACACGGGGGTTGAGCTTGAGGAGGAGGGAGAGAGGCTGGCCAATACCACCAGCGGCACCGAGGACGGCAACCTTGGAAAGCTACAGCTCGCAATTGAGATGATTAGTTCCGGTGTTCACGATAGAGCCGAGGCTGCAAGCCATCAAGGTTTGTTTTTTTTTTTTTAATGATTTTTTTAAGCTTACCTGGCTGGAAGAAGCGGAGAAGCTACGCTTCTGGAAAAGGTTGAAGGACTGACGAGCAGCGAACATCTTGACTGTGAGGGGGGGGGGGGGGGG